>NC_016090.4:23833773-23888064 GCF_000004515.6 Glycine max | reverse complement strand
CCCACTATATATATATATATATATATATATATATATATATATATATATATATATATATTCATTTAAGTAATTGTACATTGTTTAGTAAATGTATATCATGACAAATAATCCCAACGTCATCACGTCGGCTTGGTGGCTCCACAAAATAATCTCACTTCACGTACTCTATTGCTATCCATATGCTCCTATGAACAAAGGATCACGATCATCACAATTACCAACCACACAGTACGAAAATTACAAGGGTGAGTTTATTATAAAAGAAATTAACACAAAAATCAAATAACCATGAATAGTATGAAAACATTAACAAATACCATAATCATACACAAACATCAATTAGTCCAACATACACTCAACAAGTAGTTATCAACCGTCCATAATTCCAATCAATCATGCTCAATATGATGCATGCACCTGACCTCAACTCTCAAATGCAATGTGGTGTCATTCATCAGGAAATAGCCTAAGCGTGTCCAAACAACACTCTCACTTAGGAAAACTAGGCAGCAAGTGTCGAGGTCACCCTGTCATGCACAGACAACTCCCCCTCCCCATGGTGATTAGCCTGAGTCTCATGGGAGTTTCAAACCGATTGACATGCCCCCAAGTATAAGTATTCCGCCTCATGAGAAACTACAAGTACTTACTGACAAAGTTTATACTATTTTCATACAATATAAAGTATGAAACATGGACACCATCAATGCACTGACCGTGGATAATTAAATCTAAGTCATCCCCCTCTAAAGATGCTTAAAACTCTTTAATCACTCTATTTCCCCCACCAAGGATATCCATCATGGCCACTGCACCCCCCATGTACATACACAACATACATCATCACAATGACATCTTCAACATCAACAACTTCTCATCTCAATGTCATTATCATCATCAACATCATCTCATCTCAATGGCATTATCAAAATCAACATCATCTTATCTCGATGACGTTATCACCATCAACATCAACTCATCTCAATAACATTATCACCATCAACATCATCCCATCTCAATATTATCATCAATAACAACATCACCTCATGTCTCATTGATTGTTCCCCATTGCAGTTACTTTTTTGTTCATTTATGTCTCAAGGAAATTTCAATGAGGGTTTACCGGAAAGCGCACCGAATCGTCAAGTATTTAAAATTAAAACGAATGAATCTGAGTATTGAACACAGGGAACTAATGTTAGCCTGAATTAAGTTCAGAATTGAAGCATTGTTGAGATAACATGTATAAGTGATAATTTCAGACAAAATTTAAACTAAACTTTTATGCTAAAAACTATAAAATGCAAAGTAAATATAGTAGGTAGAAATGTTGGGTCTTTCTAACAAACAAGCGGATGCACATAAATATATTTCTCTAATGAACCGTGCTCTTGTGTTCTATGCTATAGCCTAAATTACTAAACCCTCGATCCCTCGTCAGGCCGAACTAATCCAAGCTTCATCCGCAGATCCCTCATGTTGAACTAGGCCCGATTTAGACAGCCTTCTTAGGTTTAGACTAACTTAAATTAAGTTTTGTTCGCAGATCCCTCATGTAAGAATGTACTCAGCTCAAGTAGCTTACAAAAATTGGGCCTAATTTAGCCTAAGCTTCATCCATAGATCCCTCATGTAAGACTAGGCCTAAACTAAACAGCATTATTGTAACAACATACTTAAAACCAAAACTTAACCCGCAGATCCCTCATTTAAGATTATGTTTCGATCCTGCTTCAATCAAGTTCTAAGGCAACAGTACATTTTCCAATGCTAAAGTCACCTAATTGTGCACACAAATGGGTGATCAGACCAAAAGTATACAAACATCAAGCATTGAACACAGAAAACACAATCAATTAGATATTATGTATTTACATCAGTTGTTCATTAGAAATCCCCAACTAGGGTGTTTAGCCAGCCATTACAAAGAAACCCTAACAATAAATGAGATTAAAAGCAGAGAATGATAGTTTCTTACACAAGAAGGGGGATTCCTCCTCCTCTTCTCAGCATCTCACACTCACTTTCTACTTAATTATCTCTCTCAAATGACAAAACCTAGGCTTCAATGCACAAGTTGTTCTTCTTTGCTGCTTCTAGGGCTCTTTTCCCGAGATAAGCACAATGGTGTGCTTTGGAATCTGTGCCAATCATTTGCTTACCCTAATTCTGCACAAGATAGGCTTTAAATAGGCTCTGAATTCACAACGTTGCGCTTAGCACCACCCTCGCGCTTAGCATGGGTAAGTGAAATTAGGCTTAGCGCCAGTCTCATGCTTAGCCTGGCTGAAGGCACCTACAACGCTTAGCTCACTAATCGCGCACTTAGCGTGCGGCCTTGATGCTGATGCTCAGCCAGATTCTCCTTTGTGCTAAGCGCATTGAAGCTGCGCTTAGCGGTGGATATGCGCTTAGTCCAACTGCTAAGCTTAGCCCAACTGCTGCTTTTTGCAATTCAAAACTTAGCCTCTTTTTCACCTGAAAATGCCTAGATTTCATCATTAAATTCAATGGAAATGTTCTAGAGATAGCATTAACCATAAAACAAGATTTATTTACAAAATTTACTCCAAAATAACCATAAATTAGGGAACTATACAAGCTTTGGAAAATGATTTCTATACAAAAGTTAGTCGTATAAAGCGACTAACAAACTCCCCCAAATTTACAGTTTTGTTTGTCCTCAAGCAAAGAAAGAACATTTCACTTGTCCTTAAGTGACAAAGACAGTGGCCAATCAAAAGAAAATGGTGTTTGATTCATCAAGGACATCAACCATATGAACTGAATACCATGGAATGCTTAAATCAATTACTTCTCACAAGCATGCAGTTTTTTCAAAGATAAGAGCACAAGTATTAGAGTCACAACTGAAATAATCTAGTAAGCATGACAGAAATCGAGGAAGGATCATCAACCAAAACCTCACAGTCATTGTTTCACTCAAACTCAAGTGTTTAGGCTTATTCCATCATAAACAACCAACACAAGTTCCAACCTTTGCATTTCATCTCCTATCATACAGTAATGAACACACAAAAATGAATCTGAAGGACTTTCTAGGCTTGTAATGGGATTAGGCTGCCAACAATTCATGGTTTTTCTAGGGTTCAAAAGCTTAGGTTCTAGGGGAGCATTCGTCCAAGGAATAACCTTCATTTTTTTCATTCATTCCTTCCCCATACTTGCCCTTTTTTCATAGGCACTTAGCTTTCATACCTGAAATTATAGCATACACACTTATTAACTTTATTTATACTTACAACTTTTTTTTATATACATAACAGAAGCAGTGTATATACTATTTTATTTGACCATTTCAATCCTTACCCAGTGCCTCCCCCAAATTTGGAACAAATTTACCCTGATAATAACTCCCCCAAATTTGGGACAAATTTGCCTTGAACCATCTTCTGTGGATGATATAACTGAATGGGCTCGAGGTTCAATCAATCAATCAATTCATTCAGCTCAAACTGGGTGCAAGGGATAATTCATTCAATCACAAGGTTAGCTTTTTGGCTAAGTAGTTATTCATAATCAAACATGGCCTTCATCATCATCAAGCTCATGCATCCAATCCATACTTTAGAGATTCACGCAAAAATCAGCACGAAATGATAGTCATTTCTCTCAAAATTTTAAAGATCACACTCTCACCGGGATACGGTTAATGCATTCCTTCACAATCAATCTGACAACCGACTAACATTTTCAGACATAATTCCAATCATATGCTCATTCTCTTCTAATGACGGCAAACTTGATCAAAACAATCATCCAATCATCCTCATCCATTCAATTCATACATTTTCTCAATCAATCACTTTGAAACACTCATTCCATACCAAACAAGCCACTGCATACAATGTTCAATCAATTCACTATTCAATCAAGCTTTTTGTACAAGCAAACAAACAACCATGCTATTGAAATTAAAAGACTAAAACATAAAAGCTGAAATTTAAATGACATAAATCATAAAATAACTGAAAATAACTAAAGTGTTCATAATGCAAAAAAAAATTTAAACGTCCTACTCCTCGTGTGGCTGTTCTTCATTAAGATCCAGTGTTGATGGCTGAATCTCCTCAAGAGCAGGTGCAGGTGGTGGAGATGGTTGTGGGGTCTGAGTTGGAGTGGTCTCCTCCTCTGCTACTGCTGATGATGGTGCTGGTGCTGGTGGCTCCTCAGTCACAGGCTCCTGGGCTGTAAAGGCCCCACCCCCTCTAGAGGAACAAGGTTGGTCTCTTGGCCAGTCCACCTGTGCGTCAAACTCCTCCATGCTCATAATGGAGGGCAAGCCCAAGCCCTGAAGGTTCTGCATGATGATGGACTGCCCCCTATGGATGCTCTGGAGCATGGAGTGAAGCATCTGAGGAGTGAAAATAAAATCTGCTGGACCTACATAGAGAGGAGCAGGAAATGGAATCTGTGAAAGTGCTGGAGGAATCACTTGGATCTATATGGAGGAAGAGCGAGGAAGTGTAGAAGAAGAAGGTGATGGTGCCTCTGATGGTGCAGTGGAAGGGGCCTCAGATCTCTTACCCCTGGCCTTCCTAGGTCCTCTGAAAGTGACTATTGGATCATCAAGATTCCAACAATTCTTCTTAATGTATGCCAAATTAATGGCAGGACTCAGGCTCTCCAAGGATCTCGAGTCAGACTGAACTCCCCTAGCCTTACATAAAGTTGTGATCAAGGCAGGGAATCCTAGTCTGGATGTGTCATGCTGAGCAGTGAGGGAGATCTAGTGGGAGATGAGGTACCCCACATTCATGTCCATCTTCATGATGATGCCATAAATGAGTTTGGCTTTGTCAAGAGTGACATCAGAAGTATGAGAGGTAGGAATCAGGTTAGAGAAGGAAAGAACACTCCATGTCTGAGCTAGGGTGGTCATGTTCTTCCTTAATATCTTCAAAGGCTGCCCATCAGCGGTAAGCTCGAATCCCCTCCCTGGGATACAAAGCTTAGCAGCCAACTCCTGAGGGTCAGGCCTCAGGAGTGCAAATCTAGAATAAGCACAAAGTGTTACCCCTCTTCCACAACAACAGGGGTCTTCAAGAAAGTGTTAAGCGTATCCTCATCAAACTTAATCAAATGACCTCTCACCCTCACCTGCTTAGGTGATTTGTCCTCGGGGTCATAGAGGTTGGTGTAGAACTCCTTCACAATGGCAACATCAATGTTACCGTCAATGAAATCAGTCAACTCCTTATCCCAGTGGCGTCTCTCGAGTTCCTCCCTGAACTCATCAAACTTTGTATAGTAGACCACCACATTCCTCTCTGGCAAAAGCTTCCTAGGCACAATAACATCAGTGTATCTTTCCCAACCCTCTTGGGAAGTGAATCTGGATCTGTAAAATCTAACTTGGGTAGGTGTAAAGGGTGCCTTTCTTTTCCTAGAAGCCATTTGCAAAATGTAAGACAAAACACAAGAGATTAGCATTGGTTTATTCTCAAGAAAATAGAAAAATTAAACTGAAAACAGAGCTGGGCGCTTAGCGCAGCATGCTGACGCTTAGCGCGCCTTATGAAATTAACAAAAGCGCTAAGCGCAGCAAGCTAGCGCTTAGCTCGAAGACACAAAACATTTTTTTTCTGCAGAATAGGCTTAGCGCACAGGGGCGCTTAGCCTAAGTCTACAATTTTTAGAAACAGTAGAGGATTGGGGCTTAGAACAGCATGCTAGCGCTTAGCTCAGCCTCAACAGAAAGACACTAAGGCTTAGCACACAGGCGTGCTTAGCCTTATTACAAAGGTAAAGAAACAGAACCTAAGTGGCACTTAGCTCAGCAAGCTGAGCTTAGCGCTTGAACTACTCTTAGCGTCTGCATCGTTATGGTTCAACAGCCAAGATGAATGCGCTTAGCGTGACATGGTCTGCTTAGCGCGATCATCAGAAATCTGAAAAATTTTAACAGTTGCGATGAACAGGCTAAGCGCAGCAGGCGTGCTTAGCGCGTTCATCACGAATCCCATAAAGATACACAAGGGTTTTCACCCCTTTTTTAACCATATTGCCCCTAATGGGCTTCTAGACTACCTAAAGTCTGTAGAAGCAAGCTTCATGATGATGAATCAAGTATGATTTAAGTAGTTTCGATGATGACAAAAAGCCTAAAAGAATGATGTCAAAATTGAGTAAACAAGTTCAAGATCAAGATTAAAGAAAAGACATCAAGAAGAATCAAGATTCAAGAGAAGATGATTTCAAGATTCAAGAGAAGAAACCAAAAAGCAACAAGTCAAGACTTCACAAGGGAAGTATTGAAAAAGATTTTTCAAAAACCAAACATAGCACAGTTTTGTTTTACAAGAAAAGTTTTCTCAAATTTTTCTAAGTTACCAGAGTATTTACTCTTTGGTAATCGATTACCAGTTTCGTGTAATCGATTACCAGTGGTAAAGTTTGATTTCAAAAGCTTTTAACTGAATTTGCAACGTTCCAAATGTTTTTTAAATGGTGTAATCGATTACAATATATTAGTAACCGATTACCAGTGTATCTGAACGTTGAAATTCAAATTCAATTGTGAAGAGTCACATCTTTTCATAAAATGCATTGTGTAATCGATTACATGGTTATGGTAATCGATTACCAGTGACAAGTTCTGAATAAAAAATCAAGAGATGTAACTCTTCCAATGGTTTTCTCAATATTTTCTCAAGGTTATAACTCTTCCAATGGTTTTCTTGACCAGACATGAAGAGTCTATAAAAACAAGACCTTGACTTGCATTCAAAGAACTTTTACAACTTTTGAACTTCTTTGAACAAATTTTGAGAAATCTTGAAACCTTTGCTTCTCATCTTTCTTCTTCTTCCTTTGCCAAAAAGCTTTCTAAGTTTTTTGTTTTTCCAAACCTTGTTCTTCTGTAGAAAACAAAAGTGTGCTATATCTTTTCATTCTCTTCTTCCCTTTCCCTTAAACAAAAGATTTCAAAGGACTAACCGCCTGACAACTTTATCTTAACACATTGGAGGGTACATCCTTTGTGGTACAAGTAGAGGGTACATCTACTTGGGTTGTTGTAACTGAGAACAAGAGAGGGTACATCTCTTGTGGATCAGTTCAAGTGGAGGGTACATCCACTTGGTTGTTCAAAGAGAACAAGGGAGGGTACATCCCTTGTGGATCTTTGCTTGTAAAGGATTTTACAAGGTTGAAAAGAAATCTCAAGAACCGGTGGTTGCTTGGGGACTGGATGTAGGCACGGGTTGTTGTCGAACCAGTATAAATTCTTGTGTTTGTCTTCTTCTTCCCTATACTCTTTAATTTCCGTTGTGCACTTTAATTATCGCTTTTACTTTTGGTTAAGTTTCTATTTCTGTTCTTTACTTTCTTAACTTTGTAGTAAAAACCTAATTGAATCTAGTAACATTAAGAAGGATAAGTTTTAATTAGTCAAGGCACATTAATAATTAATTCAACCCCCCCTTCTTAATTATTCTGAGGCCATTTGATCCAACAAGTGGTATCAGAGCAGGTATCTTGTAGAAAGTTTAACCACTTCAAGATTCATGGCCTCTTCAAATTCTTTGTTTCCTGAAGGAAATTCCATCTATAGGCCACCTATCTTTAATGGTGAGGGTTACCATTATGGGAAAACCCGTATGCAGATTTTCATTGAAGCCATAGATTTAAACATTTGGGAAGCAATAGAAATAGGACCTTACATACCCACTGTAGTAGATGTAAGTACTAGCACCACAACACAAAAACCTATAGATAAGTGGACTGAAGAAGATAGAAGAAGAATCCAGTATGATCTTAAAGCCAAAAACATTATTACTTCAGCCCTAGGAATAGATGAGTATTTTAGAGTGTCAAACTGCACAAATGCCAAGGAGATGTGGGATACTCTCCAACTTACACATGAAGGCACCACTGATGTGAAAAGATTCACACACATAGTTAACCATCTTGCCTCCTTAAGAAAAATCTTTCCTAATGAATATTTAATTAACAAAGTTTTAAGATGCTTAAGTAGGGAGTGGCAACCCAAGGTAACTGCCATTTCTGAAAGTAAAGATTTTTCTTCTATGTCTCTTGCCACTTTGTTTGGAAAATTGCAGGAACATGAAATGGAACTTCAACGACTTAATCAAAATGAAGAAACCGACAAAAAGAAAAGAAGCATAGCACTTAAAGCCTCTTCATCAATGCAAGAAGAAAATGAAGAAGAAGATGAAGAAGATGAAGAAGACTTCTCACTATTTGTGAATAAGTTTCAAAAATTTGTCAAGAAGAGAAGAATCGAGAGGCGTCAAAACTTCAACAATGGAAGAAGATCTCAAGAAGACTCTCAAATTCTTAGATGCTACAAATGCAACCAACTTGGTAACATCAAAGCAAATTGTCCCTCAAATGATGAATGGCCTGAGAAAAGTGATAAGAAAAGGTATGAAGAAAGAAGGACCAAGAAGGCTTACATTGCATGGGATGACAATGACTCATCCGATGGTTCAGAAAAGGAGATCAACTTTCTAACCAAAGACTATGAGAGCGATGAGAACATCTCTCAAGAAGATTAAGCAAAAAGCAAAAGTATGACTTTTATCTTTGAAGATCTAGGCACTTAAATCATGAAAAAGGTAACATCAAAACCATTCTCTTTTAAAATTAATTTGGTTGAAATTTTCCTTTCAATTAACTCGATTATGATGACTAACAAAATTTTATTTGTTTGTCTTGATTGACTGAAATTGTGAGTATGTGTTTATATGTTTTGATTGAGTTAGTTTTTTTTCTCTTTCTCAAAGCATGAAGTTTCTTTTTAAAAAATTAGATAATGTCTATGATCTTTATTCTTCAATACTTGTGTTGATTATTTTGATATAATTGAATATATACAATGACTATTTTTTAAATGATTATGCATTATTTTGAATGTGATATGTAAATTACTTGCTTAAGGTTCTTTCATAAAGTATTTTCAAAAATTTATAATATTTTTTTAAAAAAAGTATTTTGACTCTCATTCAAATCCTTTTTCCCTTAAGAGTCTTTCAGCATTTAGTTTGACTGAAATACTCTCTGGTAATCGATTACTACAATAGTGTAATCGATTACCAAATGTTGTAATCGATTACATCGCATCCCTACCCCTATATATTCAAATTCAAAATCAGAAATCTGCAACTCCTCATTTTCTCTCGTGAACCCTCGTTCCCAATTCTTGTTTCTGCCATATCTTGCTCATTTCTTGTCCAAATCAAGTCCCACAAAGCCTAAAATTCTTCTTTTTTTCATTCTCTTTCACTTCAACCGATTGAAATTTCAAATAACTTCCTCAAATGGCATAACCATCAAAGAAGCGCAAGGGATCTTTGAGTTGAAGCCAACGGCATTCCGAGGCTCAGGAAACGCAGATTCCCTCCTCCATTTCCTCTTCCTCGTTGTTCTCATCAGAAGAACAACGGATACGGTACACAAACCTTTTCTCCTCTCATTCCATTATTGATCCTAAGTTCATAGACATGGACTTCTTTTCCAATGAGAGTTTTGAATGCATTCAGGCATTTTAGAACTCAAATCTCATTCCTTTTATGTCTTTGAAATTACCTGTTTTTTTTAATTAGTCAAAGCCTTTTATTCTAACCTCGAAATTCAAGAAAGCACTTTGATTTCTGAGGTTTTTGGGATAAAAATGGTCATTAACCAATCCCTATTCTATGACTTGACCCAATTATCTAGTGAAGGTGTACCATTTGAAGGTACACTAAATAATGATTGGAAATTTGATTTCTTTGTGCATGATGCCCGCTGGTTGGTTTGCACCAACCAAGAGGATATGACCAGAAGGTTGCTTGTCGGATCATTGGCTCTTGAAAGCCGCATCCTTCACTATCTCATTGTGCGTATTTTACTTCCAAGATCTTCAAACTTTGCACAGGTTTCTGAAGAATATCTTATTGTCATGTGGGCTTTTCATACCGGCCAACAAATTGATTGGGCACACTTAGTCCGATATTGCATGCATAAGGCATTGCGATTAAATGCTCCTTTACCATATCCTCATCCAGTCACTCTTTTCCTTCTACACTTTAACATCCCTCTTGATTTTGAACCTTATGTTCCAATCAAGAGATCTTTTTTTATTGGTGTTGCTGTGATTGCATCTTTTGGTTACCGCAAAGAGCATGATGGCTCTTGGGTAAAAAAGGGTGCTCAACCCATTGATGATGAAGGACACTTACCAGTTGGAGAGGATTCCTCTCTCCTTCAGAAAATTTTGGACAGGTTCGATGGTCGTCAAACCTATGTTGGTGAAAGGTTTGATGCTTTGGAACTACAAGTGGACATGCGATTCGACGAGATGGACTCAAGGATCATCAAGGTTGAAAAGAAATCTCAAGAACCGGTGGTTGCTTGGGGACTGGATGTAGGCACAGGTTGTTGCCGAACCAGTATAAATTCTTGTGTTTGTCTTCTTCTTCCCTACACTCTTTAATTTCCGTTGTGCACTTTTAATTATCGCTTTTACTTTTGGTTAAGTTTCAATTATTGTTCTTTACTTTCTTAACTTTGTAGTAAAAGCCTAATTAAATCTAGTAACATTAAAAAGGATAAGTTTTAATTAGTCAAGGTACATTAATAATTAATTCAACCCCCCCCCCCCCCTCATTCTTAATTATTCCGAGGCCACTTGATCCAACAAAGTCCTAAAATACCTAACCCTAAAACTAAGTAACTTAACCTAATAGCAATACTAACTAAGAAAACACAAATCCTATATCCTAAGGTGTGAAGCATGAAATACAAAGCAAAAGGAAATCAGGAGACTTACTTCGATGTGTAATGCAGCGTATGAGGAAGCAAATGATGCAGAGGAGCAGTAAGCACACAGCAGAAATAAAAAATGCTCAGGGATGAGAGGTTACAGAGGTTTGGGTGCAAAGCTAGAAACCCAAGTGCCTCTGCCTCTACTTTTTAAAAACTGAAATTCATATGGCACGCTTAGCGCGCAGCTGTGCTTAGTGTGCCAACATGACGTTTGAGTTTAAAACACTAGCGCTTAGCCTATCCTCGTGCTAAGCCCAACTTGAAGTTGTAAACTCCAGTAAGCATTTGGGGCTTAGCGCGGCAGCGGTGCTTAGCGCATTCTGCTACACCAAAAATCTTTCTGCAATATGCGCTTAGCCTGAGATGCGAGGCTTAGCGTACATCAAGCTGCAACTTATAGTGAGTGATTCAGGCTTAGCGCCATTACCTTTGCTAAGCACACTTCCAATGACTTCGAAACAAAATGATGTTGGCACTTAGCGCATCCTTTCCCGTTAAGCTCAGCTTGAAAGCTCAACTTATAGAATGAATCTGGGGCTTAGCACAGGATGGCGTGCTTAGCATAGCTATAATAAATTTTCACAGAGAGGAAGTGACGCTTAGCGCATCATCCACGCTAAGCCCATTGCTTAAGGTGCAACTTACAGTGAAGATGTTGGGCTTAGCGCAACGATGTCCACTTAGCTGAACCATTCAGCAAATCAATTAGGGGTCTTTGCATTTAGCGCAAGCAAGCTCGGCTTAGCGCGTGAAGAGATGGCGCTTAGCGCAAGGTTTGCGCTTAACGGATAAGCAATCTGAAAATTTTTCTAAGTCATTTTCTGCTTATCTCTTCACACATAATTTAAAAACCCTTTTTGTTCATTACTAACAAGCTGAAATCAATCACAATCACAAGCAAGATGTCCTAACTACATGCAAGAAATAAAAATGAAGATAGAGAAAGGAAAGAAAACTTGGGTTGCCTCCCAGTAAGAGCTTCTTTAACGTCACTAGCTTGACGCATCATCCTGTTATCCAGGATCCAATAATGTTCCCACTTCAAGGACCTTCTTCACAGGTCTTCTTTCCTCCATCACATGAACTTTAAAACAGACATTCCGGTCAGGTGGTTCTTTATCTTCATGAAATAGATCAAAGCTGATTTTCTGATCTTCTATGCCCATTTGCAACATCTTCTTTCCCATATCTACTACACAACTTGTAGTAGACATGAATGGATGACCAAGAATGAGAGGAATATCAGCATCCTCTTCTATGTCTATGACCACAAGATAAGCTAGAAATATAAGGTGTTTCACCTTCACCAAAACATCTTCAATCACTCCATACGGTCTTATGATGGAGCGATCTGCCAACTGCAGAGTCATGCGTGTAGGTATTATCTCTATCTCTCCAAGTCGCCAGCACATGGAGAGAGGCATTAAGTTGATACTAGCTCCCAAGTCTATGAGAGCCTTTCCTACAACAACTTCACCAAGGGAACACGATATCGTGACAACTCCAGGATCTTTGTGCTTAGGTGGAAGCATGCGTTGAATCACAACACTACAATTGCCTTCCACCATAATTCTGTCACTGTGGATTTACTGGTTCTTCTTTGTCAGCATATCTTTTAAAAATTTGGCATAGAGTGGCATTTGTTGAAGTGTTTCTCCAAAGGGTAAAGTAATTTCCAGTTTCTTGAAGATATCAAGAAATCTGGCCAAATGTCTTTCTTTCTCTTTCTGGGAAGGTACCAAAGGATAAGGTACTTCCTTGCCTTCATTTGGAGTAGTATCCTTCTTCTTGTTAGTGTTTGCCTCACTCTTGCCTTTCCTCATCTCATCATCAATAACTTTCTCTTTTTGTTTTTCATTTTTCAACTTTTTTTCTTTTTCTTTTTCTTCTTCTTTTATTCTTTCTTTTTCTTCCACTTTTATTGGTGTCTCTTCTTCCTTGTCATCTTTAGTCTCCTCATTAATCTCTTCAAGTTCTACAAAATCTGAAACAGGTTCAAGTGTTGGCTTAGGTGCCAACTATTGTTTATGTTCCTCCATCTTTTTTCCAACTTCACTATCATTTCCTTGGATTGCCATTCTACTTCTAGTCATCACAACTTTACATTCCTCCTTGGGATTTTTCTCTGTATTAGCTATAAAACTGCTTGATGATCTATCTGCCAATTGCTTTGCAAGCTGTCCCACTTGGACCTCAAGATTCTTTATGGTAGACTTTGTGCTCTTCTGATTAGACATAGAAACCTGCATAAACTAAGCTAAAGTCTCTTCCAGCTTCGTTGTGTGATCATAGAGATTAGGCCCTTGTTGCTATGGCCTTGTGGATGATCCACCTTGATCTCTATAGAACTGATTTCCAGGGTGATTCCGCCATTGTCCCTGCTATTGATTATATTGTTGGCCATGTTGGAATCCAGAAAATCCTCCTGCATTAAAATTGTTTTTCGGCTGATTTCCCATGTAATCGACTTCACGAGTGGGGTGTTCTTCAATAGGAATACAACATCCATATTCATAAGCTCCCCCATAGATGGTACATCCTGAAACCTGCAAAACAGAAGCATGTGAAGTATGTGCAGAATGAATTTGAGTTGGCAACTTACTTAGTGTTTCAGTTAAGGTTTCCAGTTTCTTAGACAACAATTTATTTTGTGCCAACAATGCATCTTGGGAGGTTAACTCCAATAAACTCTTTTTGGTAGGGATGTGAGCTCTATCTCTCAAAATAGAAATGTCGCTTGCAGCCATATTTTCAATGAGATCCATGGCTTCTTCAGGGGTCTTCAATTTGATTTTCCCACCTCCAGAAGCGTCTAATAGCTATTTGGACTGCGGTCTTAACCCATCTATAAAGATATTGAGTTGTATCGGTACTGAGAATCCATGAGTGGGAGTCTTTCTCAATAAACCACGGAATCTTTCCAAGGCCTCACTCAAAGATTCATTGGGAAATTGGTGAAATGAAGAGATGGCAGCTTTGCCTTCTGCAGTCTTAGACTCAGGGAAATATTTCTTTAGAAATTTCTCCACAACCTCATCCCATGTCTTAAGACTATTACCTTTGAATGAATGAAGCCACCTCTTGGCTTCTCCCGATAAAGAAAATGAAAACAAGCTCAGTCGAATTGCATCTTCAGGCACTCCAACCAACCTAATAGTATTGCATATTTCTATGTAAGTGGTTAAGTGAGCATATGGATCTTCATTTGGTAATCCATGAAACAAATTATTTTGAATCAACTGAATCAATGATGGTGGATAAGTAATGGTTTTTGCTTGATCTTCTGTTTGTGCATGTAGAAGCAAAGCTTCATGGTGAATCAAAGTTGATTCAAAGGTTTTTTGATGATAATAATGATGATAACAAAAGATGATGACAAAGGTGATGACAAAAAGCTCAAAGATCAATCAAAGAGCAACTCAAGTGAATCAAAGATCAATCAAAGAACAACTCAAGTGAATCAAGAACAATTCAAGAGTTCAAGATAAGAATCAAGAAGAATTCAAGACTCAAGAAGAAAGTCTAGAGTCAAGAATCAAGATTCAAGGTTCAAGATCTCAAGAATCAAGATCAAGATTCAAGACTCAAGATTCAAGAATGAAGAGAAACTCAATCAAGATTAGTATTAAAAAAAAGTTTTTCAAAACTTTGAATAGCACATGAGTTTTTGACAAAACCTTTTACCAAAGAGTTTTTACTTGCTGGTAATCGATTACCAGTAGCAAAATTGTTTTGAAAAAGTTTTCAAATTGAATTTACAACGTTCCAATTAATTTCAAAAATCTGTAATCGATTACAATGTTTTGGTAATCGATTACCAGTGCCTTTGAACGTTGAAATTCAAATTCAAATGTGAAGAGTCACATCCTTTCACACAAAAGCTTTGTGTAATCGATTACACTAATTTGGTAATCAAAAGATGTAACTCTTCAAAAGGTTTTTGACTTTTTCAAATTGGTTTTAAGTTTTTCTAAAAGTTATAACTCTTCTAAATGGTCTTCTTGGCCAGACATGAAGAGTCTATAAAAGCAAGGCTTTGATTTTCTTTTCAATACACTTTTTACATTCATTCAATCAATCCTTTACAAGCCTTCAATCTCTTTGAACTTCTTCTTCTTCTTTGTACCAAAAGCTTTCTGAAGTTTTCTGGTTTTCCAAACCTTGAAAACTTGTGCTATTCATCTTTTCATTCTCTTCTCCCTTTGCCAAAAAGAATTCGTCAAGGACTAACCGCCTGAATTCTTTTTGTGTCTCTCTTCTCCCTTTTCCAAAAGAACGAAGGACTAACCGCCTGAATTCTTTTGTGTCTCCCTTCTCCGTTGTCAAAGAATTCAAAATGACACAGTCTGAGAATTCTTTTGATTCTTCCCATTCCCTAATACAAAAGTGTTCAAAGGACTAATCGCTTGAGAATTCTTTTGTATCCCCATTCACAAAGCATCAAAGGTTTAACAGCCTGAGATCTTTTTCTTAACACATTGGAGGGTACATCCTTTGTGGTACAAGTAGAGGGTACATCTACATGGGTTTGACTAAGAACAAGAGAGGGTACATCTCTTGTGGATCAGTTCTAGTGGAGGGTACATCCACTAGGTTCAAAGAGAACAAGGGAGGGTACATCCCTTGTGGATCTTTGCTTGTAAAAGGATTTTTACAAGGTTGAAAGAAATCTCAAGGACCGCAGGTCGCTTGGGGACTGGATGTAGGCACGGGTTGTTGCCGAACCAATATAAAAACTCTTGTGTGTTTGTTTCCTTCTTCCCTACTCTTTTACTTTCCGCTGTGCATTTAATTTCCGCTTTTACTTTCTGTTAAGTTTCTCTTCTACTCCTCATTCTCTTAACAATTTAGTAAAAGCCTTAGAAGAGTAAATTTTTAATTAGTAAAGGTTTAGGAATAATTAATTCAACCCCCCCTTCTTAATTATTCAAAGGCCACTCGATCCAACAGTGCAATGCTGGTGAAAAATTGTGGCACATTAGAACTTGAATAATCTTCTAGAGTAACCCTTCTTAGCTCTTCAACCATGATGTAGTCTTCAATAGGATCTAAATGAGAATGCTCTGCTATAGGAAAACTAGAAGATGCCTTAAAAGATTGAGGTTCTACTTCTGGAATTGTTGCTACCTCTAGGTCCTGCAAAAATTTTCTAATTCTCTCTTGATTATGCCTTCTACAAGTGGCGTTAATCTCCAAATCAATGGGAATCAAATCACCTACAGAAGATCTTCTTTGCATACAAGAACAGTACAACAGTTATCCAGTTCAAAAGAATAATGAATGTACTAAAACTACTATGTTATTCAAAAGAATCAAAAAATAAAAAAAGTAAAATTAAAGCAATGTTGCAAACTGAACTAAACTCTACTAACAGTTTAGTTCCCCGGCAACGGCGCCATAAATACTTTGATTGTTCCCTATTGCAGTTACTTTTTTGTTCATTTATATCTCAAGGAAATTTCAATAGGGGTTTATCGGAAAGTGCACCGGATCGTCAAGTATTTAAAATTAAAACGGATGAATCTGAGTATCGAACACAAGGAACTAATGTTAGCCTGAATTAAGTTCAGAATTGAAGCATTGTTGAGATAACATGTATAAGTGATAATTTCAGACAGAATTTAAACTAAACTTTTATGCTAAAAACTATAAAATGCAAAGTAAATAAAATAATAGCAGTAGGTAGAAATGTTGGGTCTTTCTAACAAACAAGCTGATGCATAGAAATATATTTCTCTAATCAATCGTACTCTTGTGTTCTATGTTGTAGCCTAAATTACTAAACCTTCGATCCCTCGTCAGGCCGAATTAATCCAAGCTTCGTCTACTGATCCCTCATGTTGGACTAGGCCTGATTTAGACAGCCTTCTTAGGTTTAGACTAACTTAAATTGAGTTTCGTCCGCAGATCCCTCATGTAAGACTAGACTCAACTTAAGTAGCTTATGGAAGTTTAACCTAATTTAGCCTAAGCTTCGTCCGAAGATCCCTCATGTAAGACTAGGCCTAAACTAAATAGCATTATTGTAACAGCATAATTAAAACCAAAACTTAACCCCCAGATCCCTCATTTAAGATTAAGTTTCGATCTTGCTTCAATCAAGTTTTAAGGCAACAGTACCTTTCCCAATGCTAAAGTCACCTAACTATGCACACAAATGGGTGATCAGACCAAAAGCATACAAACATCAAGCATTGCATGAAGCATTGAACACAAAAAACACAATCAATTAGATATTATGTATTTACATCAACTGCTCATTAGAAATCCCCAACTAGGGTGTTTAGCCAGCCATTACAAAGAAACCCTAACAATAAATGAGATTAAAAGCAGAGAATAATAGTTTCTTACACAAGAAGGGGGACTCCTCCTCCTCTTCTCAGAATCTCACACTCACTCTCTACTCAATAATCTCTCTCAAATGACAAAACCTAGGCTTCAATGCACAAGTTGTTCCTCTTTGCTGCTTCTAGGGCTCTTTTCCCGAAATAGGCACTGTGGTGTGCTCTGGAATTTGTGCCAATCATCTGCTTACCCTAATTCTGCACAAGACAGGCTTTAAATAGGCTCTGAATTCGCGACATTGCGCTTAGCGCGGGTAAGTGAAATTAGGCTTAGCGTCAATCTCGAGCTTAGCCTGGCTGAAGGCACCTACTGCGCTTAGCTCACTGATCTCACGCTTAGTGCACGGATTTGATGCTGATGCTTTGCCAGATTCTCCTTTGCGCTAAGAGCGTTGAAGCTGCGCTTAGCGGTGGATATGCGTTTAGTCCAACTGTTGTTTTTTGCAATTCAAAACTTAGCCTCTTTTTCACCTGAAAATGCATAGATTTCATCATTAAATCCAATGGAAATGTTCTAGAGACGGCGTTAACCATAAAACAAGATTTATTTACAAAATTTACTCCAAAATAACCATAAATTGGGGAACTATACAAGCTTTGGAAAATGATTTCTATACAAAAGTTAGTCATATAAAGCGACTAACACACATTATCATCAATAACAACATCATTCTCATTGATCGAGGCCGTACCCGAATCAAATAAACATGAAAATGCAGTAACTAGGAAGTGATCCTAGGTCGTTTCCCAATGAGCAATGACAAACCAAATGTTCATAATATACTTGCGCAGTAACAGTAACGATTGGGGGGGGGTTTGTTTGTTTTGTGATTAAAGAGCAGAACAAGTAAACTGGAATATGAAACTACTAATATTAAAAACGGGTTGTTTCCTCTGATTCAGAAGTCATTCTCTTATCCTGGGTTATGGAGAATTCGTCCCTAACAGTCAACCACTTAATCCAACCCTATTTCAATTTACTAAGCGAAAATCAACTTAGGGTTGTCAATACGTGATTAGGCACCACATATACCAGTTAGCCCTTCGTCCATTAAGCATGAACACAAGTTAGGCTCAGAGGCAATTAATCGAACATGAAGCGTGCACTGACTAATGTTCACGAATTTGGGATAACTGGTGAAGGGAAAACTGCCAGGAAACTACATTACAAACGAAACCTCAAAGAGAGTTGGGCTTCGTCCTCAAAAGGAAACAACACCAGAAAAACTAGCCTTCCATAGATTCAAACAGAAAACGCAAATGAAACATGAAGCAGAAACGTAAATGAACAGAAACGTAAATGAAAGTAGAAGAAGAAGCAAGAACGAAATTGTAATTAGAAGCAGAAAACGGAAAATTGCATTAAGAACGAAAACAGTAGCCTTAGAACAGAAAAACGTAGAAACCTAAAACAAAAGCTCTGAATAATAAAATAGCATAACAGAATAGCCTTGCACGAATCCCAAGGCTGATATTTAAAAAGAGTCACTCAAAGTCATTGGGCCCTATTACAATACTCTGGCCCAAAACGAAATAAACACTGAACAACATAAAATAAAATTGTGAAATTTCCTAATTAGAAATTAACTAAGGTAAGCGCTACTTTATTTGCCCTCTTCAAGTCCATAACCAAAATCCGGATTAAGCCCAATGTTTCATTAATTCCTGAAATTAGATTAAAAACATCAAATTAGCTAAATGAGCCCAAATAATAAAACTGTCTGATTAATTGACAATTAAGACCAATCAGTAATTAAAATGGTGCAAAAAGGGTTTAGAAAATAGAAGAAAATGATGGCACATCACTCATCAATATTATCACCAATAACAACATCATTCTTTGTCAATATTATCATCAATAACAACATCATCTCATATCAACATTATCATCGATAACAACAAAATCAATAATCGCATCCCACAAATACATACATAAAAATTTCATGCTTGAGATTCACACTTTCCAGGTCTTCAAACAATATAAGTCTAATACAACAACAATCCATAATATCATGAGACTGATATTTTAGGGAAAATTTCTAAATTAAAGAGGAGAACTATGGTTTACAAAACCAACTTGCGTGCCCATTTAAAATTTAATAAAGGAGTAGATAGAAGAACAAATATAAAATTTTGGGCAGAATCTTCTCTGTAATTAAGACTTTTTCCCAAAAATTCCAATCGCTACAACAACAACATCATTCAGAATTTCATTCATCAATAACAAATATATCACATCCCATCATTCGAAAACACAATTTTTCTTGAAAACCAGTATGCAACAGGGACAACCATACATCCCTATAGTTAGGTTCTCTGACCCCAACTATGATATCAAAGCAGCAAACCTAAATAAATTCCCCTCGCCTATCGTGAGCTCTCCATCAGTTCCTCTTTGTATCGCTCAGAGACCTCTCTCATTTATGTTTATCAGTTCAAACGCAAGGTTCTATATACCAAATCAAAGGAAATTTAGTATAGATTTAAAAAAAGGTTAATAACAACATTTGGGGTCAATTGCCTCTGTCAAAACATAAAGGGCTAAGGGGTGTCATGAAAAAAACATCAATTTTATAAAAAGATAACTTTTATAACATCTCATTTTCAAGGGTTTTTCCAAGGAAGTGTAAAAATACCTTATAATGTGAATGTCTGAATACATGATTTTGATGATGCCAAAGAAGAATCAAACAAGGTTGCTTCAAAGGATAAGCATCGCTTCAAGATTAATACAAGGTTGCTTCAACAAACAAAGCCTTGCTTCAAGATTAACTCAAGATCAAGCCTTGCCTCAAAACAAAGTGTTTCCATGACATTCAAGGCTCTCGTAATCGATTACCAAGCAATGTAATCGATTACCAGAAGACAATTTTGAAAAATAACTATTAAAAAGGGTTTTGAATTTGAATTTTGAACTTGTAATCGATTACCAGCAACGGAACTCTTGAAATTCAAATTCAAAAGTCATGACCCTTCAAAATATAATTGTGTAATCGATTACCAGAAACCTATAATCGATTACTAGTGAAAAAATTCTAAAAAAAGCTTTTTGAAAAGACACATCTCTTCAAAGCATTTTGAAAAGGCACGAAGGGCCTATATATATGTGTGTCTGATTTCAAAAAGCAAGAGAGAGATATTCCAAGAGAACTTCATTGTCAAATGCTCTCTCAAAAACTGGCAAACACTTGCAAATCTATTAAGAGTTCATCCAGGAACTTTGAATTGTATTATCCACTCTAAAGGAGAGAAATCTTTCTGTTCTTCTCAGAAAGTCAATTGTAATCAAGAGACTGGTTGTCTCTTGAATTGTGAGTTTCCTAAACCCAAGGGAAAGGGATTCCTTGGGTGTTTAGAAGTTATAAAAATGATTTTTACAAAGATGGTAGGAAATCTCAAGTGGGTTGCTTGAGGACTGGACGTAGGCACGGGAAGTGGCCGAACCCGTATGAATCGAGTTTGCATTTCTCTCTTCCCTTATCTCATTTATGTTATTGCAATCAATTTTGTCTTGCATGTTTTAAAGAACATTATTAAATTGATTGCTGCTTCTTCTTCTGCATTCTGAGTCTATCATTTAGAAGGGGGTTAAAAGTTTGTTAGTGGGAAATTTTGAAACTTAATTCACCCCCTCTTAAGTTATTGAGGCCACATGTCCAACATATAACAATACCCAAAACACAAGAGACACTAATAGAAGCTCATACTAACTAGGAGAAAGGATTAGAAGTCAAGATTACCTCATCCAAGAGTCTTCAATAAAGAAAACACATAGGGGTATTTATAAATTTTGACAGTTAAAACAGATCTAATTGATTATAAAATTAGGCAATCGATTAATTTGTCAAAATTCCCTTTGTTCTGCATTTCCATAAACTGGATAATCAATTATCAAAAAGGGTAATCAATTAATTTGTTTCAGTTTGAGTATCTTCGTTTCTTATCTGCTTTCTAGGTAATCGATTGTCACATATGGTAATTGATTATAGAATCACATAGAGAGTGTCTCTTTGTTTCTATGAGCTGGGTAATCGATTATCCTAAGCTACAAATTCTTCCTTCTTTTGAAACTGGCTTGGGCACTCGATTACCAAGCTAGGCAATCAATTCATTTGATGGTTCTAGCCAAATTTCAAGTAGAAGTAAGTCATATTGCTTTTGCTTAGGAAACTTATATAATTAGAATACTTCATTCACTTCACATTTGATCCAAATTTCATATTACAATACTTAGGAAACTTAGACTATATCACACACATGCCTAGTCTAAAAACATTCAATACAAATGTCACATCTATTATACATGTTTGACATTGCAAAATTATCAAATCAAAACTAAACTAAGGCTTTAAGCTTTGATCTAACAAAAAAGTGATAGTTTTCTCAAGCAAGATTATCTTTGTGTGAAAAGATTTTGAGGAAAACCTTGATTATTCAAAAGGGTATTAGAATTTGAATTGATTTTATCAAGAAAATTTCAAAAGTTATGGAATCTATTCACCCCCCTGCCCCCCACTTTAGATTCTCGGTCCAACTAACAATTGGTATCTAGAGTTGGGATCTTGTAAGGTAATCAAGATTTTTTTAAAAAATTTGATCATGGCTAGGAATCAATTAGCGTTTGTCGAAGGTGCGTCTATTAACAAAAATCCAATGTTCTATGGTGTGAATTATCCTTTCTGGAAGGTTCGCATGAAGATTTTCATGGAGTCTGTTAATAGGGGTATATGGCAAGCTGTTGTTAATGGCTATACAATTCCAACTCAAGTAGTCAATAACGAGACAATAGAGAAATTGCATGAATCTTGGTCCATTGAAGAAATTAGAAGAAGTGAATATGACTCTAAAGCAATGAACATTATATACTCTTCACTTAATTCTGATGAGTTTTTTAGGGTGTCCGCATGCACTATCGCTAAGGAAATGCGAGATTTGATCAAAGTCACACATGAAGGTACACTAGAAATAAGAAGAGCTTGGAAGAATTCGCTCATCCAAAAATATGAAACTTTCAAGATGAAGCAAGGTGAAACTATAGGATATGTATAGAAAAGATTCACACATATAGTGAACCATCTCAAGGGTCTTGGCAAGATTTTTGAAGAGATAAATGTCAAGATACTCAAGTCTCTAAACAGAACATGGCAACCCAAAGTCACATCAAATTTTGAATCAAAAAGTCTTGCTTCTATGACACATGCTGAGCTATTTGGCAAATTGAGGGAATACGAAATGGACTTGACAAGAATGACTAAAGAAGAAGTGATAGATAAAAAGAAGAAAAGGCTTGGCCTTGAAGACAAGCATTCCATCAAGCGACGATAGTGAAGATGACAATGCGGAAGGGGTCGGATGTCGAGAATCTACATTTGCCTAAGAAGGTTCAACAAGTTTCTCAAGAAAAAGAACTTTGGTGGTAGAACATTTTAGCCAAAGAACAACTTCAAGAAGAGTGAACCCTCTTCCTCCACTAGTTTTACATGCTTTGAGTGCAGCAAGATGAGCCATGTCAAAGTAGATTGTCCCATCTACCAAAAGAAACATTAACAAGGAGAGAAGAAGAACAACAAAAGGTTCATCCAAGGAAAACAAGAATGCATATATTGCTTGGGATGAAAACGAGTCAAGCTCATCAAGTGATAGTAGTGGGGAGGAAGAAGCCAATTTGTGTCTAATGGCCAACAATGAGGCTCAAAGTGAAGTAAGTATTTCTGATTCTGAATTGAATGGTAATTACAATCAGCTTAAAAGGTACTCGCTGATGTATCTCTAGTCTCTTATCCTCGTGAGTTTTAATTTCATTTATTCTCTTGGGGCTTAATTAGGCTCCCCTATTTCACAATATATATATATATATATATATATATATATATATATATATATATATATATATAATTATATTTTTATGGTTTTCATTAATATAATATTATTTTTTATGAATATTTTTAAATGATTACATAATATATATATATATATATATTATTTTATGTAATCATTTAAAAATATTCATTATTATTTTTAAATTCTTAACAATTTTATCAGTGTTTTTATTTTATACGATTAAAATTATATATTATCTATTTTTTCTTGTAATATTAATTTACAATTCTTTATCTTTTGACTATTATAAAATTAATTGAATATTATTTCTTAGTTTTTTGTTTTGGCTTTTGGT
The DNA here is from genome assembly GCF_000004515.6 of Glycine max. Classification (NCBI taxonomy): domain Eukaryota; kingdom Viridiplantae; phylum Streptophyta; class Magnoliopsida; order Fabales; family Fabaceae; genus Glycine; species Glycine max. The sequence goes on along the minus strand of NC_016090.4, from coordinate 23,864,751 downwards.
ATTCTTTGCGCATTTAGTCCGAGATGGCTTTTATTCATGGTTATAAAATTACTTTATTTATGATTTAATTTCTGATTATTAATTTTTACTTGTTCTAACTCATTTGTCTGATTTTGATAAATATTTATATTTTTATTATAGTAATCATTTTTTAGGTAATATTTAAAAAAAAACAATTTTGTAAAGATTACTGTTGATTGATTTGATGTTTCTACGGTTGAAACTTCTTGAGTTTTATATAGATTATAAATCATAGACAACATTAATCTTATTCTAATTAGCCGTGTAGTAATATATTTAAATGCAATATTTTGCCGCTATGCCCAACTTGATGAAGTAACCCAACAAGCTTCTTATTCATATTTTTTGGTACATAAGCTTCTTATTCACATAACACCAATAGTATTCCATTTATAAGCAGAGATTGACGATTCAAATTACATATTTATAAGAGACCAACCAAACACAAAGCAACCACAGCTTAAAACACCCGTAACAAATCCTAGAACATTTGAATTTGCAAAGGCGGGCCATGACCACTTTATTCTAAAACTTCAAACACAACACATACTTATTATTTATTGATACATGTATTACAGCTATCTCTGCTTGAAGGTTATGCATGTTGATCTCACTTGCAGCTGCATGGGTCGCAAGTGCAGTTTGATCCACAGTTGCAGCCACCGTTCTCAGCTGCAACACCCATTTCAGCACCCTCGAATTGGGCCTTCACCGGCCCAACACCCAAAACTAGAGTCTCATTTGTGATCTTCTCAACGTAGTCAAAAGAGTACTTGTTGCAACTGCAATACATGAAAAATTAACATACATAAGGTTTGGGAAAACATTTGGAAAAATAAAATTCAGAAAAATCCTTTCTAGTGAGATTATAAAAGAAAATCCATGGGTCGGATTGTTTCTTGCCCAGATAATTCAGCAAAAAAAGAAAAAAAAAAGAAAAAAGAAAATCCACGCAGAAAAACTAAAAGACCCTGGAAGCAAAACAATCTCAAAGTGTTAAGAGATCATAGTTCTACCCTCTTAATTATTGATGTTGAAAGAAGATTAAAGCATCGAATTTGAACCAAAAGGTACCCACAGAGCCAATCAAATAATAACCATAAAAATTATCATTGGAAAGAGAAACGGTTTTGAAAGAAAGCAGAGCCTGAAAGATAGGAGAACTCTACCCTTATAAGCCCATGTACATAGGGAGGAAAAAAAGCATCTAATTTTAATTTTATAAAACAAAGGGTGCTAAAAATCCAATCAAAATACTCACATGCAGCAAATCCTATCATTTAGAAACTTGTACAGTCAGAAAAATAAAGTAACAATATTCACACACAACTAAATCAAAAGGGTATCCGAAAAACCAATCAAAACATTTCATGATAAAGCAAGAAAAAAAAATCCCATATTTTTGAGAAAGCAATAACATGTTAAGATTCGTTTCCAACACAAATTTTATTTTATTAGAATATAAGTTTAAAAAAATAGTTTTGAAGGTTAATCGAGCATATTAGAAAAAAAGAAGCAAAAACGATTCCATACCTGCAGTTGCTGCCACAGTTGCAGCTGCTTCCACACCCACAGCTAGACATTCTCAAAATCTTTGGATAGAATTTCACAAACTAAAGTAAAATGTATAAGAAAGAAAAGACGTTTGGTTACTACACTCAACGGAATGAGTTTCAACTAATCGTAACCCGAATTTATAAGGAGTTGATGAGAGTGTTTGAAATCTTGAACGTCCACGTGTCACAATCCGGTGTAATTAGGGGAATAACCTATACTATGACTTTTTCCACGTCGACGTCGTTTTCATCACTCGTCGTTCTAATTTTCTGTGGTGTCCATTAGCGATCGTTATGTTTCAAGCTCTTCGAAGTAAACGTAACCATGATGTGTTGGGTTTGTTTTATTAAAATAAAAATAAAAATCTTATATATAATTTACGCTTATTTTTAAGTTTATTAAAAAATTAATTAATTTAATTATTAGCATTAAATTTGTGTAGAAGAATAACAACCCACCAGCCAAATTCCTTGGCACAAAATTATTCACGATGTTATGTAAAATAATAGTTATTCAAATAAAAATGAGTGAGAAAGGATCAATAGAAGCTAACCCCTTTGAACCTTTGTAGGTGATAAGGGAGAAGATATGCTCCTTTCCAGTAGGAGGGGACTCCAGATTTTAAGGGAAGATTCAGAGGTAAATTCTGGTAATATTTTTCTGCCTTTTTCTTTCATTCTCTAGTACATACAACAGATATTTCAGCGTAACAAACTTTAGGCCTCTGGCCCACTACTAACAAAAAGGAATCTAAATACAGCTCATATTTACTTAATTAAGTAAAGTCTATTGTTTTTTATTCTCAAAACCCACTGCTTTCATCATTTCTTCACGTAATCTTTCAGCCACTAAGATGTTCTCTTTGCACGTTGTGTTCTAGGCTCTTTCGGCTCACTTTGCAGAATTGGCCCATTAACAACAAATGTTGGAAGTCCCTGAGAACCAACATTGGGCCCAATTTCCCTCTTTGGGTCAGACGTCAAACCATGACCCATATCAATACCCCCTCCTTTTTCAACAACCTTGTCCTCAAGGTTAAAGTAAGGATAGTTGTCGCAAAAAGCCTTCTTGTCCTCTCAAGTAGCTGTCGTAGGTGAAAGCCCTTCCCATTGAATCAACACTTGATCAATGTAGCCACGGCCAAGACGAAGCATGTGGCTCTCTAGGATGGCAGAAGGCACCAAAGGCATAATAGTTTCAGTGACGTGGGTCGTTAATGGAGGTGGAGTAGTTGAAGGAGTTTCGTAGAAAGCTTTTAACTTTGTAGGATATGATTGGTCACCCCAGTCTCTCCATTGGAATAAGGATGATAGGTGCTACTAAAAGCGAGTGTTATGCCTTGTAAATGAAAGAGATCTCACCAAAAGCGGTTGTTAAATACACGATCACAATCATTGACAATCAACTTAGGCATGTCATGAAGCTTGTAGATGTCACTTAAGAACATAGGTGCAACGGAAGCAACGGAGAACTTGGCTGGTAATGTTTTGAAGTGAGTATACTTTGTCAAACAATCTACAATCACCTAGGTAATTGACTTCCCCTGTGACACTGGTAAGTGTGTAATAAAATCCATAGAGAAGTCTTTCCAGACCTAATTGGGAATAGGTAAAGGCTATAAAAGGCCATGCTATTTGTGATTGGGAGACTTATGCTTTTGACAAATCTCACAGGTTTGCACATACTCCTTGACATCCCGACACATGTGTGGCCATGAAAAGGAAGCTGCCAAACATATAAGCATGCCTTTAACACTTGAGTGTCCTCCTGCAAGGGTGGCATGGCAATCTTGAAGCAATTGAAAGCAAAGCGCAGACTCTAGTGGAACAAATAAGCACTGTTGGAAATACGAGACACCATCTATAAAGGTAAATCCTTTGTGCTCATCTCCTTCTTGAAACTTTTGCAAAAGTTTTTTCCCCGCATGATGGTTCACATAAAATTATTGCAATTGATCTATTAACAATGGTTGACGGGATGAAACCACCACCATCAACAATTCAAAACCCTCTAGAATCCTGGAAAGAGCATCAATAATGAAGTTCATGCACCTTGGTGTATAAAGAATATCATAATTGAACCCCAAAAGCTTTAGTTGAGATGGTGTTTGAATTGTTTGGTTGCACAAGACCGTACGAACTTTGTTGGTCATGGTAAATGCAAAAATACCGACCAAGAAGGTAATGATGCCACTTCTTCATTGTTGAGGTGATTGCAAACATCTCATGATCGTAGGATGAGGCAACCTACATTCTAGACGATAGTTTGCAGCTATAAAAAACAATGGGTGATTTTCTTGAGATAAGACAATGCCTACTGCCATGCCGGAAGCATCTATGGTGACCTCAAAGGTGAGATCAAAATTGGGGAGATGCAGAACTTAGAAGAAAAGTCATTGCATCTTTCAAAGATTGGAAGGTAGCACTAACTTGCTCCATCCACACAAAAGAGTGTTTATGCAATAACTCAATCAAGGCACTTGCAATATGCACATAATGTTGGACCCAATAGTGGTAGTAGGATGTGAGGCCAAGGAAAGTGCGAAGGGCAGTAGCGAAAAGTGGGGTTGGCTAATCAAGAATCACACACACCTTCTTTGGAGAAACAACAACACCTTTTTGTGAGATCACATAACCCAGGTATGAAACTTAGGCAACCCCAAAATCACACTTAGTAAATTTACCAAATAAACTATGCTTCTGCAATTGATATAATACTTAGTGTAAATGTTCTAGGTGGGAAGACTAGTGTTTGCTAAAGACAAGAATGTCATCATGAAACTCCAAAATAAAATCCATGCAAAAATGGTGTAAAGACCTCATTCATAGTTGCTTGGAAGGTTGATGGGGAATTAGACAAGCTGGCATGACCGAGAATTCAAAGTGTCCATCCACTATCCTAAACGTAGCCTTGAAGGTATCCTTAAGATTGAGAAACACCTAATGATAGCCTGACCTTAAATCCAATTTGGAGAAAACAATGGCACCATGTAACTCGTCCCTCAACTCAACAACAGTGGGTATCGAAAACATGTCCTTCACCATAATAGCGTTCAAGGCATGATAATTGACACAAAAAGGCCATGTGTTGCCTTTCTTTCGAACCAAAAGCACCTAGGAAGAAAAAGGGCTCGTGCTAGGACGGATGATCCCATCACGGAGCATTACTTCAATCATTTATGTCATGAGAGCTCGCTAAAATTGAGGGTGTCATACCCTAATTTCGTTTAGGGATGATCGTTTGCCAACATTTGGACTCTCGCCAGCCGAATTGAGCTGCTTAACACTAATTGCCACGCAATCTGAAGGGTTTTGTGATGTTTCAGAAGGAAATGTGCAAAGTATTCAAAAAAGGGAAAAAGGGTCACTTTTGGGGCATTTTTCAGCCCCTGGGCCCACTAGGAAGCTTAGGGTTAAAGTAACCAGTTCTCCTGGGCGAGCTAGGTTACTTTTGGAGGAAGCAAGTAGCTTACCTGGGCAAGCTACTATGCAACCTCCTCCCCTCATTTCCTATATATAGGCGTGAGGGGGCGACTGAGGAGAAGGGTCCAACACCTAAAATAAAGAGATTTTGAGTGAAATTAGTGAGAAGAAGGAGAAAGAAGAAGAAAAAACAAGGCCGAGACGCTTTCGTAACGTTTCTGTGATTGTTCTCCATCGTTCTTCGTCTGTTCTTCGTTCGTTCTTTATTCATCGACCGGTTAGTCTTTATTTTTGAAGCTTTGAATTCATTCTATGCACCCTTAGGGGTCCATCCTTGCTTTGTATATCTTCATCTTCATTCTTCTACCATCAATGATCACATTTCAATGTTTAAAGCGAGTTTCAACCGATCGTTTATACCGTAATCTCACTTTATCACTGTTAAAATTAATTTCAACCATTTGTTTGTGTTGTAATCTCACTTTATCATTGTCAAAATCAATTTCAACCGTTCATTTGTGTTGTAATCTCACTTAATCTATAAAATAAAGATTCAACCAATCGTTTGTGCTGTAACCTTGGTTAATCATTGAAAATAAAGTTTCAACCAGTCATTTACTTTGCAAGTCCTCTTTTAATGAGTTTGAAAGTAACCAAGTGAAACCAAAGCTAAAATCAACTCATAATCAAGCTTTTATCCATAAAAATTGCTTGAATTCGTCCAAAGGTCCAATGCCTTAAACAATCTCTTCTCCTTTTGTCAGTTAAAATGAATCGTTCGAAAGTCCAAAATCAATCCTACGCATAATTTTCATGCTTTCAAAGAACTACATATGTCTGAGTTCCTCATCGCAATTGAGGATACGTAGGAGCAAGATTCATGCTCTTTTCGACCCCAAAAAGATAAAAACATAAAAAGGGAAAATAAAATAAAGATTGAAGTCATGACTTTGCACATTGGATTAAAGGCTGCCGCCCCTTGAGGCAAACGCATAAGGTGTTAATACCTTCCCCACAAGTAAATGACTCCCGAACCTTTTATTCTTAAAATTTGTGGACCTCTTTTGGTTTTTACTAACGTTTTCCTCAAATAAATGTTGGTGGAGACTTCGTGCATTTTCCTTCCTTGGAAGATGCACCTGTGAGCCTCGCGTCGCTCTCCCGCTGAAGGGTAGATTGCGATAGTTGGCGACTCCACCGGGGACCTTTTTTAGAGAGTTAGGCCATTTAATTAGTATACATTTTTTTCATGACTTTCCCTTTGTTTGTTTCCCTTTCTTTCTTTTATGTTCTTGTATTCATGCAACTCTCTTGATGTTTTTTTACACTTTGTGTCGTTGTGTATTTAATATGTGCATTGATAAATATTTGTTTATTTGATGCACACACGACACCTACACTTTTTGCACACAGAGTGAGTTATTAAGGGCCCTATACCCAGGTCCATAGGAACATAGGAAGCGGAGGTGAATCTGTGGTCATGCTAAGTCTCCGACTAGCTTGTGTAGAAGCAAAGCTTCCAAGAGTATTTTGATGATGCCAAAGATTATTAAAGATTCATTCAAACAAGATTAAAGAATTAAGAAGATTCAAGTGAAGATTCAAGAGAAGACACAAGATATGCAAGAATCTCAAGAAAAACATCAAGATAAGTATAAAAAGAATTTTTCAAAGAAAAGATTGAATAGCACAATTTGTCCAAAAGAATTTTTCAAAGAAAAATCTTTTACCAGAGTTTTTACTCTCTGGTAATCGATTACCATAAGGCAGTAATCGATTACTAGAAGCCCAAAACAATTTTATAACTGTTTTACAAAGTAGTAATCGATTACCATGGGCATGTAATTGATTACCAATATTTTTTAACGTTGAATTTCAAATCTCAAGAGTCGCAACTTGTGACAATATTTTCAAAATTGTGTAATCGATTACACAATATTTGTAATCGATTACCAGTGGTTTTGAATGTTGGATTTCAAACTTCAACATGAAGACTCATAACCTTCGATAAAATAAACTGTGTAATTGATTACACCATAATGGTAATCGATTACCAGTGACTGGTTTTGAAAAATAAATTGCCAAAGAGTCACAACTTTTAAAGTGATTAGTTTTTGCCAAGAGTCACAACTTTTAACATGGCTCTTCAAGAGCCATCAAATGACTATAAATATGTGACCACGACACGAATTTCAGCACAGTGATTAACAATAATTCTCAACATCTTTCTAAGAGTTTTTGTTCAACACTTGCTTTGTCAAGAAAAGTTCATTGGGCAAAAACTTGTGCTATTATATTTTCTTCCTCTCCTCCATTCTTACAAAAAGCTTTTCAAGAGACCTACTCTTGGTGACTGTTTTCAAGAGAAGGTCTTCTTGGTTGCAAACACTGAACACAAGGGACCAATGTTCCTTGGGTTCATTGCAAGAAGTAGGATTTGATTCTTGGTTGATCACTAGACACAAAAGACCAACGTCTTTTAGGTTCATTGCAAGAAGTGGGTATAACTTCTTGGTTGTTATCATTGGACACAAGGAACCAATGTTCCTTGGGGTTCATTGCAAGAAGTGGGAATAACTTCTTGGTTGTAATCACTGAACACAAAGGAGGGAAGTCCTTTGTGGTTCATTGCTTGTAAAGGATTTTACAAGTATAGTGGAAATCTAAAGCGGGTTGCTTGGGGACTGGACGTAGGCACGAGTTGTGGCCGAACCAGTATAAATCCGGTTTTGCATTCTCTCTTTCCTTAATCTCTTTTACTTTCTATTGTGTTTATATTTCTTTAAGTTTACTTCTCCTTATTTGTTATTTGAGTAACTTACAATTAAAGAAATAATTGAATCTAAGGAATATCTAAGAAAGGGAAATTTTCAATTAGGAATAGTCAACAAAATCTTAATTCAACCCCCCCTTCTTAAAATTTATGAGGTCACTTGTCCAATAAATGGTATCAGAGAAGGTTTCTTGTAGAATGTTTTGAAACTTCAAGAAATATGGCCTCAGCAAATTTCTTATTCCCAGAAGGAAATTCCATTAATAGGCCTCCTATCTTTAATGGAGAGGGTTACCACTATTGGAAAACCCGTATGCAAATCTTCATTGAAGCAATAGATTTAAACATTTGGGAAGCCATAGAAATAAGACCTTATGTACCCACTATAGTAGATGGAAGCACAACAACAGAAAAACCAAGAGATCAATGGTTTGAAGAAGATAGAAGAAGAGTTCAATATAATCTTAAAGCCAAAAACATCATTACTTATGCCCTAGGAATAGATGAATATTTTAGAATCTCAAATTGTACAAATGCCAAGGAGATGTGGGACACACTTCAACTCACACATGAGGGCACAATCGATGTTAAGAAATCTAGGATTAATACTCTAACCCATGAATATGAACTTTTTAGGATGAAAACAAATGAAAACATACAAGATATGAAGAAAAGATTCACTCACATAGTTAATCATCTTGCATCACTAGGAAAAACATTTCCAAATGAGGATTTAATAAATAAAGTTCTAACATGTCTAAATAGAGAATGGCAGCCAAAGGTGACTGCCATTACTGAATCTAAAGATCTATCTAGTATGTCTCTTGCCACATTATTTGAAAAGTTGCAGGAACATGAGATGGAATTGCAAAGACTCAATCAAAATGAAGAAAGTGACAAAAGAAAAAGGGGAATAACACTTAAAGCCTCATCCTCCTTCCAAGAAGATATTGACAACAAGGACTCGAATGATGAAGAAGACTTCTCTCTATTTGTGAAAAGATTTCACAAATTTATCAAAACAAGAAGAAATCAAAGATCTCAAAATTTCAATCAAAATAAGGGATCACAAGAGACTTCTCTAACCCTAAGGTGTTACAAGTGTAATCAACCTGGACATATAAAGGCAAATTGTCCAACAAATGAGCAATGGACTGAGAAAACTAAAAAGAAAAATTATGGAGAAAGGAAGGCTAAGAAAGCCTACATTGCTTGGGACAATAATGATTCATCTGAAGGCTCTGAGAAAGAAGAGATAAACCTCTTAACAAAGAACTATGAAAGTGAGGAGGATGACTCTAAAAAATGTAGATTGTCTCTTAAAACATCTTCTTCACAACACTATCGGTAAAATCTTAAAAGAGGTAACATCTAAACTATCTCTATAAATTAAGGTATGATTAGTATTTTCAGTTAAGTTATTATTGTGGCTAATAGAAAATAATTGTTGAAACTGTTTGATTATATTAAAATTTACTATGATTAATTAACTATATTTAGTTTAAAAAATTTGAATTTACATGATTGATTGAATTTTTAGTTGATTATGCTTAAATTGATTATGTATAATTTGATATGATTAAATTCTGTTGATATGCTAAAATAATTGAATTAAGTAAAAAATTACCATGTATGTGTTCATAACTACTTTTTTTGTTACTTAGAATTAAGTTTTGATTCTTTGGTAATCGATTACCACTATGAGTAATCGATTACAGTAGAACAAACTTCTTGTAATCGATTACAATTTCCATGTAATCAATTACATATAAAGTATTAGTTTTGGTAATCGATTACAAGAACTGTGTAATCGATTACAACGCGTCTTCTCCTACTCCTATAAATATGAAACGACAGAAACACAACCTTCGCGTTTTCTCCTCCGCGACACATCCCTTTCTCTCAAAACTTCAAAATCACATAACTCCTTCATTTCTCAACCAAATCACCTCCCACAAAGCCCATTCTTCATCATTTTTTATTCTCTTTTATCTCTATCGATCAAAATTTTCAAAAAAAACTCCTAAACTGGCAGAATCATCAAAGAAAAGAAAGGGCGTTTCGACCTCATCCGTGGCCATCGGAACTCAAAGCCACGGAGCCTCTAGAGTGCAGACAACACCAATTCCTCCCTCCATTTCATCTTCCACGTTGTTTTCTTCGAAAGCACAACGTATCCGGTACACTTCCTTTTTCTCGTCTCGTTCTATACTAGACCTTAAGTTTCTTGACTTGAAGTTCTTTGATGATGAAATGTTCGAATGTTTTCAAGCATTTCAGAACTCCAGGTTAATCCAATTCATGTCTATGAAACTTCCTTTCTATCCTGAATTAGTTAGAGCTTTTTATTCAAATTTAGAAATTCAGGAGGGTACTCTAGTTTCCGAGGTATATGGGATTAGAATGGTTATTGATGAGTCCTTTTTCTTTGAGTTAAGCCAATTGTCTAGTGATGGTGTACCATTTGAGGGCACCATTGATGAGGACTGGAAGTTTGATTTCTCCAGTCATGATGCCCTTAGGTTGGTTTGCACCAATCAAGCGGATATGACCGGTAGATTACTTGCTGGATCATTGGCATTTGAATGTCGCATCATGCACTATTTGATTGTGCGTATCCTTTTTCCTCGGTCATCTAACCTTGCTCAGGTTTCTGAGGAAGACTTGGTTGTCATGTGGGTTTTACTTACCGGTTGTCAAATCAACTGAGCCCACCTTGTTAGATATCGCATGCAAAAGGCATTGCGATCAAATGCACCCCTTCCTTATCCTCATCTAATTACTCTATTCTTGTTTCATTTTGATGTCCCTCTTGACTCTTAGACATTTGTTCAAGTCAAGAGATCATTTTCTATCGAGGCAGGAGTTGTTACTTCCTTCGGATACCGCAAAGACCGTGATGGCTCTTGGGTGAAGAAGGACGTTCCTACACAGGCAGCAGAGGACCGCTCTCCATCATCACCTCCTCAGAGGGATGACTCTTCATCCTTTATGCAAAACGTTCTTGATAGACTGGATGGACTACACACGTATATCGGTGAGCGTTTTGACTCTCTGGAAAGCCGCATTGATACACGATTTGCAGACATGGATACTCATATTGATCGGCTTGAGGAGGATGTGAGTTTCATCCGTTAGTGCTTCGACCTTCCACCACCGCCTTCATAGATTTAGATTAATATTTCTTTGCCGTGTATCTGGCTATATTTTATGACATTATGTTAGTTGTTTATTTTCTAAACTTGGTTACCTTGTTTACTTATTTGGTACTTAGTTGATTATGATTGAACTTGGTTATTAAGTTGATGTGTTTAAACTTGGTTATTTTGTTGATATATGACTATGACTGAAATTTATGAATGTGTTATTAAAATTATGTTGGGTATGCTTTAAAATTATTTATGTATGATTTTATTTTTTTCACGCACTTTGGCTTTTTGATGTTGCCAAAGGGGGAGAGAAAAATGGGTATTTTAGAAATCAATATATTATATTTACAAAGTTTTAAATTAAGCATAAATTCAAAAAGAAAGGGCGAGAAAAAGATGAGTGAACAATAGATCAAATATTGCATATATTCTCTTGATTTTAGGATTTGTCATCATCAACAAGGGGGAGATTGTAGAAGCAAAGCTTCCAATAGTATTTTGATGATGCCAAAGATTATTAAAGATTCATTCAAACAAGATTAAAGAATCAAGAAGATTCAAGTGAAGATTCAAGAGAAGACTCAAGATATGCAAGAACCTCAAGAAAAACATCAAGATAAGTATAAAAAGAATTTTTCAAAGAAAAGATTGAATAACACAATTTGTCCAAAAGAATTTTTCAAAGAAAAATCTTTTACCAGAGTTTTTACTCTCTGGTAATCGATTACCATAAGGCAGTAATCGATTACCAGAAGCCCAAAACAGTTTTATAACTATTTTACAAAGTAATAATCGATTACAATGGGCATTTAATCGATTACCAATGCTTTTGAACATTGAATTTCAAATCTCAAGAGTCACAACTTGTGACAAAAAATTTTCAAAATTGTGTAATCGATTACACAATATTTGTAATCGATTACCAGTGGTTTTGAACGTTGGATTTCAAACTTTAACATGAAGACTCACAACCTTCAATAAAATAAACTGTGTAATCGATTTCACCATAATGGTAATCGATTACTAGTGACTGGTTTTGAAAAATAAATTGCCAAAGAGTCACAACTTTTAAAGTGATTAGTTTTTGCCAAGAGTCACAACTTTTAACATGGTTCTTCAAGAGCCATCAAATGACTATAAATATGTGACCACGACATGAATTTCAGCATAGTGATTAACAATAATTCTCAACATCTTTCTAAGAATTTTTGTTCAACACTTGATTTGTCAAGAAAAGTTCATTGGGAAAAAACTTGTGCTATTCTATTTTCTTCCTCTCCTCCATTCTTACAAAAAGCTTTTCAAGAGACCTACTCTTGGTGACTGTTTTCAAGAGAAGGTCTTTCTTGGTTGCAAACACTGAACACAAGGGACCAACGTTGCTTGTGTTCATTACAAGAAGCAGGATTTGCTTCTTGGTTGATCGCTGGACACAAAAGACCAACGTCTTTTGGGTTCATTACAAGAAGTGGGTATAACTTCTTGGTTGTTATCACTGGACACAAGGGACCAATGTTCCTTGGGATTCATTGCAAGAAGTGGGAATAACTTCTTGGTTTTAATCACTAAACACAAAGGAGGGAAGTCCTTTGTGGTTCATTGCTTGTAAATGATTTTACAAGGATAGTGGAAATCTCAAGCGAGTTACTTGGGGACTGAACGTAGGCACGAGTTGTGGCCGAAACCAGTATAAATCTGGTTTTGCATTCTCTTTTTCCTTAATCTCTTTTAATTTCTATTGTGTTTATATTTCTTTAAGTTTACTTCTCCTTATTTGTTATTCGAGTAACTTACAATTAAAGAAATAATTGAATCTAGGGAATATCTAAGAAAGGGAAATTTTCAATTAGGAATAGTCAACAAAATCTTAATTCAACCCCCCTTTCTTAAAATTTTTGAGGCCACTTGTCCAGCAGCTTGATGACATGGAAACTTCATCTAGTGTTTTTTCTTTGATGATACGTTGTCGCTGGTAGTCCCTACCGCCACAATGTTTGATATCAAAGGGAATGACATATCTAGAAACCTTTGAAAGTTAGGTGCAACCACCTTGGGAATTATCACTAAATAGCGAGCTTTTAGTTCCCCCCATTAGGTTCCTAAAATTGGGGCATGGAGCAAACACGCTACATGTTTGTTTCCTTGACATTACCATGCATATTTTTATAACGTCATGTTTGTGTGCGTTGTTATGTCTTCTCAGCATTATTTGATTGTGTTACCATGCTTGTCCGTCTAGCATGTTTCTTTTCATGATATCAACCATGTGCTTTCAGGCATGTGTTCCCGGATTATGTCATCACTCATGCATTGCATTTGTCTTGTCATTTGGTCCCGGGATGTCGGAAGGTTCGCATCACTTCCTTAAATACATGCATGGGGCACCATAATAATGATTGCAAATGAGCCAGGATGCCCAAATGTTTGTGAGTAAGAAGAGATGATCTTCTGGGCTCTTGTGTCTGTAAAATGCATTTGTGTCATGCATAGCGTAAGCATTCCCTCATGCATTCATCATATTTCCTTCATGATGGGGTGTCGAAGTATTGATCAACAGAATTTTTCATTCTAGCAAAACATGGGATCGAATCAAGCACCTTTGTTTAAGAATAGGTTCTATCATGTCAAAATCAAAAGCCTAGAAGTTTCCAGTTCGTAAGAGTTAAGGTAGTTGATGGATCAACTCCAACGTCAAGCTTTCCGCAAGACATATGGGAAGATCTGGGATCTAACTATGATAGAAGTCTCTGTTGAAGCCATTGCATCCCTCACTCAGTATTACGATCAGCCGCTAAGGTGCTTCACGTTTGGGGACTCTCAATTAGTACCAACCGTAGAAGAATTTGAAGAGATATTGGGATGCCCACTAGAAGGAAGAAAACCGTATCTCTTTTCTGGTTTCTACCCCTCCATGGCAAGAATATCCAAAGTGGTCAAAATCTCGGCACAAGAATTGGACCAAGTAAAACAAAATAGAAATGGGGTGGTCGGAATACCAAGGAAGCACTTGGAGGAGAAAGCAAAGGCTTTGGCGGATCAAGGTTGTCGCAACCTACCCTTCAGCGGGAGGGCGACGCGAGACTCACGGATGCGTCTTCCATGGAAGGAAAAACGCGCGGAGTGCCATCAAAGTTTATTAGAGGAAAACGTTAGAAAAACCAAAAGTAGGTCTACAAATTTTGAAAATAAAAGGTTCAGCAGTTGCTTACGCATGGGGAAGGTATTAGCACCCCACGCGTCCGCCACAAGGGACCGCAACCTTTAATCAAATGTGCAAAATCATGACTTCAAGTTTGTTTTATTTTCCCTTTTTCACATTTTTTATCTTTTTGGGGTCGATAAGAGTGGGGCTCTTGCTCCTACGTATCCTCAATTGCGATGAGGAACTCAGACCTACGTAGTTCTTTGAAAAGCAAGAAAGTTATGTGGAGTACTGATTTTAGACTTTTAAACGGTTCATTTTAACCGATAAAAGCAAAAAGACCGTTTAAGGCGTTGGACCTTTGAAAGGATTCAAGCGATTTTCTTCTGGACAAAAGTTTGATTATTAGTTTTATTTTCACTTGGTTATTTTCCAACTCATTTAAAGAGAACTTTCAAAGTAAATGAGCGGTTGAAACTTATTTTTTTGATGATTAACTGAGGTTATAGCACAAACAATTTGTTGAATTTTATTTTAATGGTGATTAAAAGAGATTACAACACAAATGATCGGTTGAAATTCATTTTAACATTGATTAAGTGAGATTACGGCTTAAACGATCGATCAAAATTCGCTTTAAACAAAGAAAAAGATCACCGATGGTAGAAGAATGAAGATGAAGACATGCAAAGCAAGAATGGACCCCTAAGGGTTAATAGAATGAAATCAAAGCTTCACAAAAAACTAACTGGTCGAAGATCGAAGAACGATGAAGAACAGACAAAGAAGGACGAAGAACGGTCACGAAATTGATCACAGAAATGTTACAGAAGCGTTACGAAAGCACCTTAGCCATGATTTTTCTTCTCCTTTCTCCTTCTTCTCACTAATTTTAGTGAAAGCTTCTTATAAATGATGCTGAACCCCTTCCCCTCAGCCCCTCACGCCTATTTATAGGAAAATGAGGGGAGGAGGTTGCACAATAGCTCACCCAGGTGTTCGCTGGTTCCGGCAAGTGCACCGGATCACACAAGTAGTATAAAATGGTAAGAACCGAGTATCGAACACTTGGGGAACTTGTGTTATTTGGTAAGCTATTTCAACAAATAGGTGTCTGGTGTGTAAAGGTAAGTGTGAATATGAACAGGTGTACAAACTATCTGTGCAAAAAGAAAGAAAATCACACGAGAGAAATGATGTGTAAAATCAAGTACAGAACATGTTGGTTTTCCTAATAGGTGTTTGATGCTAAAAAGATATTCTCTATCTAACAATGCTCATGTGTTCTTATGGTGTCTCCTTAGATACTAAACCCCGATTCCTCATGATAGTTTAGCCTAATCCTGATCAAGCATCATCCGCAGATTCCTCTTGTAAGACTAAACTCAACCAGGACCGCATTAAGACACACATACTCAACTAAATTATCGCACCCCGATTCCTTGTGAAAGCACGACAACTCAGCCCTGCACTATCAAGGACTTTAGAGTCAGACCAGTTTCCACTGTTGAATGACCCTAACAAAGCATGCATCTACGCGATCAAGGTAAAGGCATACTGGAATGAAAAGCAGATAGCACAGAGAACACACAAAACATCATTAAATAAATAGAAATATATTTACATCAGGTACCTACAGGGAAGATCCAACAGAGGATTTAGCTTTCCATACCAAGAATTCTTCTTAACAACAAAGAGAAGAACAAGATGAAAGATTGCAAAATTACAAGTGATGAGGATGTCTCCTTCACCTCGAGGATCTCACAATCACTCACAAACTCATCTCAAGCTCTCAAATTTGCTCCTACTTCAAGCTCTGGTCTCTGCAGATCTTCATATAGCAAAATCTCTCAAAACTCTCTGGAACTTGGACCTTTCTCTATCTAGAAACCCTAGACATGCAAAGCTCTGAATCCCAATCCAAACTCTCTTTCTAAAATCTGATTTCAGGCTTAAATAGGTGGCCTTGTTCGTGCTTGTGCGCTTAGCGCACTTATGGACCGCTTAGCGCACATTAGTGGATTTTGGCTTAGCGCGCCTTTCTCGCTTAGCGGATGAACTGAAGCGGTGTGCTTAGTGAGATGAAGCGGTGCGCTTAGCGAACCTGTACAACTCATCTTCTTCTAGAGTCTTCCTCGCGCTTAGCCCAAGAGTGTTGCGCTTAGCGGACGCTCGCTAAGCCAGCAGATTGGCTTAGCGAGAAGGTGAAAAACAACACTTTCCAAAGCTTGCCTAATAAACCTGAAATTGAATGAAAATGATTATTAAAAACACAAAATGAAAATACTAAGTATTTATCACCTATACTTAACAAAAAATACTTATAAAACTTCGAAATAACCATAAATTGGGAGAGTTTGATACAATTTATACAAGTTTTATACACAAAAGTTAGCCATTTCCATTGACTGACAATTCCCCCAAATTTACAGTTTTGCTTGTCCTCAAGCAATCAAGAACAACTCACTTGTCCTCAAGTGATAACAACATGCAGTGATTATGTACAGAGGTGTATGCATAAAAAATTACTGATTGCATGATGAGAAAGATGAAGCAATGTGTACCTATCACTTGTCTTCACAAAATATGCAGTTATTCAAAGAGAAAAATAAAATGTGAACTATACAGTTAGATGAAGTTAATCATAAGACAGATATAAAGGAAAGTACCTTAAACCACAGTCTCACGACCACTATTTCACTCAAGCACAAGTGTGTAAGCTATTCATTGATAACAACTAACAGGAGATCCAACCTTTGAATTTCATCCGAAATGTATAAACAAAATCAAAAGGGCTTTCTTAGGATTGTAGTGAGGCTTGACTACAACAATTTATTGGTTTTTCTAGGATTCAAATGTTTAGATTCTAAGAGAGCACAAGTCCTAGACTTATCCCAATGATCTTGTATCATACGAGTAGCTTTCTCACTATCTTTTCCTTTTAAGTTGCTTTTGACCTTATTGTAACAACACAATTTATTCTTTTATTTTTCTCTTTTTTTTAACATACAACTTATTTGTTGTGTGTGCTGATGCTTAACCTTTTTCTTTTCATTCTAATTGACTTCCCTCCCCCAAATTTAGAGTAAGTTTGTTATCAGAGTCGTACCCGAATCAAATAAACATTAAAATGCAGTATCTAGGAAGTGATCCTAGATCGTCTCCCAGTGAGCAATGATCAAATAAACGTTCATAACATATAATAATAAAATAGTAACAAATGGGGGGGTTGTTTGTTTTTGTAATTTAAACAGCAAGCAAACTTGAATTAAAAAATAACAGAACTAAAACATGTTGTTTCCCCTTGATTCAAAAGCAAGTCTCTTATCCTAGGTTACTTGAATTTATCCCTAATCAGTTCAACCACTTAATCCAACCCGAAATTAATTAACTAAGCGAAAATTACCACAAGGCTGTCATTATGTGATTAAGCAACACATACACCAATTAATTCCTCTCACATGTCCATTAAGCATGAACGTTAATTAAGCACAGAAACAATTAAGCAAGCATTAAGCATGCATGGATTAATATCAGCAACAAATACAGAATAATTGGTGAAGGGGAAAAAAAAACTCATCAGAATTTAATATTAAAAACAAAACCTCAAAGAGAGCTATGCTTAATCCTCAAGAGAAAACAACACTAGAGATTCAGCCTTCCATTAATAGCAGAAACGAAAACAAAAACAGAAATACAAACAGAACAAAAACAAACAACAACAAATACAAAATGGAACCCAACTAACCAAAACAAAACTGGAAACAACAAATGAAATACAGAACTCTAAACGAAATACAACCCAGCAACATAAACGAAATACAACAACTAGAAACTAATTGCAACAGAGAAACAAAAATGAATCTACAAACAGAAACCGAAAATGAAATTGAAATTGGAAATGAAATGCAGAAAAGAATAGGAAATCAAAGGCAGAAAACGAACTAAAATTAGAAGACAGAGATGAAAATGAAACTAGAAATAAAAGAAGAAAATGAAATTGGAATTTGAAGCAGAAAAGGAAAATGGAGTTGCTACATGAACAGTACTATGCGCGTGAACAGTAACACAAAAAACTGAAAAATGAAACCCTACGATATCTCTCTACATGAACAGTAATCGACCCACACCTAAAACCCTAGTAGCTAGGCTCACTAAAGGTCACTAAGCCCCAAAGCTTACAAATTTGATTTTTGGGCCCAATAAGGTCTGGTGGCCCAATTACAAAAATACAGCCCAAAAACAAAATAAAATAAAACTGGACGACAAATAAAATTGTCTGCTCTCTTCAAGTCCAAGCCGGTTCAGCCCAATTCCGGATCCAAGCCCAATTGCTTATAATTCTCCTGAAATTAAATTAGAACACATAATTAGTCAAGTAGGCCCAAATGATAAAACTACATAATTAATTTGACAATTAAGGCTAATTAGTAATTAAAATGGTGATAGAAAGGGGTACGAAATATGAGAAAATAATGACACATCAAATTCCCCCACACTTATCCTTTTGCACTCCTGGGCAAAATCACAAAGCAGAGCAAGGAACAAATCCAGAGACAAACAAACACAAAAACATTTACATATTTCTCTATGAATCTCAAGGAATGAAAGGAATGGGCAACATCCAACACGTAAAGAGTTAAAGAATCAAGAGAGTCATGAAAATCATCCAAGCACCTTAAACATGGCAAGGTAGTCAATCAAATCAAGAATTGTATGAAAAGTGATAAATCCTCACAAGATATGCACTCTATCTCTCAAGTGTCTAGGCTACTGTTTACTCTCAGAGCACCCATGAAAAACAAACACCACATAGACTTGGCAAGACTCTAAAATTGACAACCAAACACCACAAACACATGCACATGAGGATCAAAAGGTCTTTTAAGGTTGTAATGGGGCCAGGGACAAGGTAGAGGAAAGTATGGGATAAGTAGCTAAAACCCAAAGGAATAGAGGAACAATGGGGAATAAGTGGAAATTAAGCAAAAGTAGTAAACCCAAAACCAAAATTAAAAATTAAGCATAAAAAGTAAACCCAAAACCTCCAATATCAACAAAATCAACCAAGTCCTCAAACCAGTCCAAGTCCTCAAAACAAGACCTCATTTATTCAACTTCATTCTTTTTCTGCTTTTTTTTTTTATTGAACATTAGCATTTGAAAGCATTTTGAATATTTGAAAAATAAAGCAAAAATTAGGCAATATATGTATATACATCAAGCATGGCAAAAATACATCATCAAGCATGGCAAAAAAAAACATATCATCCTATGAAACATACCCCCCAACACTTATTCGCAAAACAATTCCAAAGCTCCAAAATTCCTTAAGGGTAGGGTGAGATCATGGTTTTTCACTTAAGGCTTGTAATGAGCTTCAAAACAAAGAAAGGGGAACATAGGCTCAAAAGGGCTATCAAAGGAATTAATTCAAGGTAGGCTCGTTTGGCTAGAGGCTTATAAGAACAAAATGCCTAAATCATCTCCCAACATGCATGTGAACCAAGAAGTATCAACAAGAGTCAAACCAAGGCTATTGTGCAAGCAATCAATGGGGCATAACACACCGAATAAAATAGATGATGATGGCTCAAAATCTCACCAAGGGTAAATCTATCACTTTCAATTCAACCTTTCAAAACTAACTTGACATGTAGAGAAAAACAAGAATTTCAATTCACAAAATGCCAAGAAACTCCTATTTCAAAAACAATTACCCATTACCTGTACATAACCTAGAATTCAAAGAGAAACATGCAATGTTGTACACAAAACATAAAACCAAAATAACAAAATTAACCTAGAAAACCCCAAACAAAGAACAATCTCCCCCCACACTTAAACAACACATTGTCCTCAATGTAGCACAATCATAAGATCAAGAGTAATCAGAACAATCAATAAATTTGGACAAGTGCAATAAAAGTAAAGAAGGAGACAGAAAAAGAAAACTCCCTAAGTCATGGCGGAAGAGAAGTAGGGTGAAGTAAGGAGGTCTCCTCCACCACTACATCCACCAAAGAGGGATTTTTGAGGAAAGGTTTTAGCTAGTGTCCATTGACCACGAAGCTTTTATCTGTGGATTCACTTTTGATCTCAACTGTACCATAAGGAAAAACATTAGTCACCACAAAAGGACCAATCCACTTTGACCTCAACTAACCACTCATGAGTCCGAGCCTAGAGTTATACAATAAAACTTTCTGTCCAACCATGAAGTCCTTCTTAGCTATCAAGCAGTCATGGAACTTCTTGGTCTTCTTGTAGAATTTGGAATTCTCATAGGCTTCTAAACGGATCTCATCTAGCTCACTTAGTTGCAACTTCATTTCCTCTCCAGCCTGATCAATAGAGAAGTTGCAGGTCTTTACAACCCAGTAGGCTCTGTGCTCTATCTCTATAGGAAGATGACATTCCTTGCCAAAAATAACCCGATAAGGAGACATTCCTATGGGTGCTTTGTAGGCAGTCCTATGCGCCCAAAGAGCATCATCCAGTCTGGTGCTCCAATCCTTTCTGTTCGGCTGCACAATCTTCTCCAAGATCCTTTTTATCTCCTTGTTTGAAATCTTAGCCTGCCCATTAGTTTGGGGGTCGTAAGGTGTGGAAATTCTGTGCACGACCCCATACTTTTTGAGCAAGGCATACATGGATCTGTTATAAAAATGGGTGCCTTGATCACTAACGATGGCTCTAGGGATTGTAAACCTGCAAAACATATTAGATCTAACAAAATCCACAATAACCTTAGCATCGTTAGTTCTGGTGGCTTTGGCTTCCGCCCATTTTGAAACATAATCAACAAAAAGGAGAATATAAACAAAACCAAAAGAGACAGGGAAAGGCCCCATAAAGTCTATACCCCAGACATCAAACACCTCACAGAACAACATGGGTTGTTGAGGCATTTGCTGTCTCCATGAAAGTGAGCCGCCTGCTCTTTGACAAGGCTCACAAGTGCTACAGATTCTCCACGCATCCTTGAAGATGGTGGGCCAATAGAAACCGCAATCAAGCACCTTGCGAGTTGTCCTCTGTATGCCAAGATGGCCACCTGGTGCGGAAGAATGATAGAATTGCAGGACCGAGTCAATCTCATGGTCTGGAATGCATCTCCTAATAACCTGGTCACTGCACAACTTCCACAAATAGGGGTCATCCCAAATATAATGCTTAGCATCGCTCTTAATTTTATCAGTTTGAGCTTTAGATGCTTAGGGAGGAAAAACAGAAGCAACCAAATAATTCACAATATTAGCAAACCAAGGAGTGGGGAAGGAATCAGAAATATTATACAGAATGTACAGAATTGAATGCATGATTGTGATGGAGTTTGTGCTTCTTTTCATGAGTTTGAGCAAGTGTGTATGTTAGACAAAGAAAGAACAAGAATGTGAACTTGCAATTAGAATTGTTAGTCAGTAGACAGATTGATTGAGAAAGAAAAGCTTGAACCAAAACCGGTGAGGGTGTGATCTTAAACTGTGAGTGAACGACTAGCTGTGAGTAATAATCTTTGCATCAATCTATGAATTTTAGAATGAAATGTATGAATGAGGACATGATGAAGGCCATGATTGTGTATATACAAGCCATTTGACCAAAAAGCTTACCTTAAATTATAATTGTATCATTTGCACCCTTTGTGAGCTGAATGATATTGTCAATAATTGAACCCTAAACA
Organism: Glycine max; assembly: GCF_000004515.6. Taxonomy (NCBI): domain Eukaryota; kingdom Viridiplantae; phylum Streptophyta; class Magnoliopsida; order Fabales; family Fabaceae; genus Glycine; species Glycine max. The sequence goes on along the minus strand of NC_016090.4, from coordinate 23,843,000 downwards.
TAAATGATTATCTCCAGATACCTTGCTTAGATTCTAGAAGAGCATATGGTTCAAGGAAAATTTACCCCAAATTTGGGGGAGTGGAGTTGATTGGGATGTAAAGTAAAAGGTAAAGCATCAGCACACACAACAATTAAGTTGTACGTTAAAAAAAAAAAAAAGAGAAGAGCAATCGAAGAAAATGTGCATTGTTTTAATAATGTCAAAAATGAATTAAAGTGAAAGGCTAGTGACTAAGCTAAATGTATTGAAAAGATTACTTGGATAAGTCTAGGATTTGTGCTCTCTTAGAATCTAAGCCTTTGAATCCTAGAAAAACCAATGATTTTTGTAGCCAAGCCTCACTACAAGCCTGTGAAAGTCCTTCTGATTCTGTTCATGTATTTCTGACTTTATGGCTTGAGATGAAGTTCAAAGATTGGACCTCTTGCTAGTTGTTATTAATGAATAGCTTAAACACTTGTGCGTAAGTGAAACAGTAGCCATGAGATTGTGGTTTAAGCTACTTTCCTTGATATCTGTCTTATGCCTAACTTCATCTAATTGTACAGGTTACATTTTATTCTTCTCTTTGGATAACCGCATGCTTTGTGAAAGACAAGTGATGAAGGCATTTTGCTTCATTCTCTTATCATGCAATCAGTAACTTTTGTTGCATACACCTTTGTACATAGTCACTGCATGTTATTGTCACTTGGGGACCAGTGAGCTGTTCTTTATTTGCTTGAGGACAAGCAAAACTGTAAATTTGGGGGAGTTGTTAGTCGATGAATATGACTAACTTTCGTGTATAAAACTTGTGTAAATTGTATCAAACTCCTCCAATTTATGTTTATTTTGTAGTGTTGTAATTACTTTTTGTTAAAGATAGGTAATAAATACTTAGTACTTCCATTTTGTGTGTTTAATAATCATTTTCTCTCAATTTCAGGTTAATTAGGCAAGTTTGTGAAGTGTTGATGTTCACACACTCGCTAAGCTAGCAGATTGGCATAGCGAGCCATCCGCTGAGCGTAACATTCCTCGGCTAAGCGCGAGGAAGAATTTGGAAGAAGGATGAGCTGTGCATGTTCGTTGAGTAAAGGGTCATCCCGCTAAGCGCACCACTTCAGTCCATCCGCTGAGCGAGAAAGGCATGCGCTAAGCCGAAATTCACTAATGCGCGCTAAGCAGTTCAGAGTTGCGCTAAGTGTGCAAGCACGAACAAAGCCTTCTATTTAAGCCTGAAATCAGATTTTGGAAGGGAGTTTGGTCTTTTCTTGAAGCTTCTGCATGTCTAGGGTTTTCTAGAGAAAGAAAGGTCCAAGATCCAGAGAGTTTGAGAGATTTTCCTGTGTGAAGATCCGTAGAGACCGAAGCTTGAAGAAGTTGTCCTGAGAGCTTGAGATGAGTTTGTGAGTGATTGTGAGGTCCTAGAGGTGGAGGAGACATCCCCACCACTTATATTTCTTCAATCCTTCATCTTTCTCTTCTCTTTGTTGTAAAGGAAGCTTCCCAGTTATGGAGAGCTAAATCCTCTGTTGTTTCTTCCTTTTAGGTACTTGATGTAAATATCTGTATATCTATTTAATGATGTTTTGTGTGTTCACTGTGCTATCAGAACTTCATTCTACCATGCCTTTGCCTTGATCATGTAGATGCATGTGTTTGTAGGATCATTCAACAGTGGGAACTGGTTTGATTCTTAGAACTTGATAGGACATGGCTAGATTGTAGTATTTTCACGAGGGATCGGGGTACGGTAACCTAGTTGTTGTATGTTTGTCTTTATGCGGTTCTGGTTGAGTTTAGTCCAACAAGAGGAATCTGAGGATGATGCTTGATCAGGATTAGGCTAGACTATCATGAGGAATCGTGGTTTAGCATTTCAGGAGACACCATAGAACACATGAGCATTGTTAAGTAGAGAATATCCTTTTAACATTAGGCACCTATTAGGAAGACCAATGTGTTGTCTACTTAGGATTTGCCTAGTTTACATTTCTTGCTTACTTTCATAGCTTATTTCCTTTACATTCCTTTGTCAAACTGCCTAAATAGCTTGCCTTTTACCATTTAGTTTTTACCTTATCTTTCACACCTCTTTTAGTGTTTATTTTGGCTAGTGTCAACCATAGTTTCTTTTACCTTTTGTTTTCAAACCCCCAACAAGAAAGAACCACAACTTAGAAACCAACATGAGTCTTCATTCTTCATCTAGTATTAATGGTGAGGGTTCTACTCCTAAGAACCCCTTGTATAAGATATTAGACGAGTTGAGATCCCTTAAGTTGTGGAAAGAAAAACAAGAGAGAAAAGAAAAAGGAAAAAAAAAGAGTGGAAGAAATAAGTCAAGATGAAAGAGAGAAAATAAGAGAGGAAGAAAGAAGAAAAATAATGAAAGAAATGAAAAGAGAAAAACATGCCTCCTATAGTACTCATAACTCTTGCAAGAGCCTAAGTGAAGAACTTCTTGACTATTATGAAGAAAGACATAGGTCACATCTTAGACCTCACTCCCATAAGAGAGAAAAGGAAAGAAAGCCTTAAGAGGCTAACATTAACCTCCCATACTTCCATGGGAAGGACAATGTAGAGGCTAACTTAGATTGGGAAATAAAGGTAGAGCAACAACTTAAAAGGAAGTCTTCTTCAAAATCTTATGGCTTTCACTCTTATCCAAAGAAAGACCAAGGTTAAGGCATCTTAGGGGTGACACCTTCTAAGCCCAAAGATGTTAAGGGGAAGACAATAGAAAAACAACCCCTTGAGGCTAGTATGCTAAAGAAGACTAGCTCCATGAAGTGCTTTAAATGTCTTGGAAGAGGACACATTACTTCTCAATGCCCCACCAAGAAAACCATGATTATGAGGGGCCAAGACATTTATAGTAGCCAAGATGAGGCTACTACTTCACCTTCCTCTATTGAAAGTGAAGAAGCAAAAGGGGAAGAATCTAGTGAAGAAATCTACCCCCAAGAAGAAGGACAACCTTTAATGGTTAAGGAGAAGTGTAAGGAGGTAAGTGTCTCCTCTAAGAGGTTAGCTAAGATGGAAAGTCATTTTGAAATAAAGACAAATGTTAAAGAAACTTCCCCTCTTAGACAACCTCCACATCTTCTCCTTTGTAAAAAGACACTTGTTAGCACTGTCACACCTCTTGGGCTTAAGATTATTCCTCAAGTAAAGGAGTTGTTGGATGAGGGTTTAGTTCGTAAGAGCTTAATTCCTTGTGCTTTGTTGGTGTCCAAAGTAGGTATTATTAGGCACCAAATCCCTAAAATAAGTGATATGATGAATGTGTTGAGTGTTGCAACCATCTTTTGTAAAATCAGTCATGCACCCAACATCTTCATGATTCATGTACATAGGGACTCATTAGGTAGGTTTGTTCTTATTTTTTATTTTAATACAAACTTAGGTGCTCATATGGGACACCTTAGGTTTGTAGTATTTTTTGTAGGAATAATCAACATGAAAATATAGAAAAAGGTACGCTTTATTGCATTACCTTTCTTAATTTTTTAAATAGTGATCAAAGGGTTCCCACGGACCCTAAGAGAATAAAGGTCATTCCTGATTGGCCCACTCCACCAAGTATAAGGGAAATCTGGGGCTGCCATGACTTAAAAAACTTTTACAAAAGGTTTGTCCCATATTTTTCTATACTTGTAGCACCACTCATTGAGTTGGTGAGAAACCATGTTCCCTCATGGGAAGATGTCCATGGAATGGGTTTTCAGACCTTACCCTACTCTAACATATCCAACACCACTAATACATATGTTTTTATTCTTTTTATAGGTGTCAAGGGAAGGAGCCTAGAGTATGAAGAACCTCGGGATTTGAGGTCAAATCCTTTCCAAGGTGGAGGGGATGATGCAATCCTACCCCCAAGGGTATTGGATAGAAGACTCCAAGAGGATTGGTCTAGAGTTACTAAAGAAGGCCCTAGGATTCTCATGAACCTAAGGGTATATTTTTTAGCCCAAGGGTCAAGGTTGGATCCACTCTTCTTTGTAAATATTAGAATAGGTTTTTCCTTCTTTAGGGCCTCGTATTTTGGCCATTCTAGTAGTATAGAATTTTAGCCTTGTATTTCAGGGCATTTTGAGTAGTCTTTGTAGTAGGGACTTTTTTTTTGCATTTTCATGTATTTTTGGAATGGGGGTGAGCTTAGCTATTATAGGGGGTGTGTAGCTAAGCTCTAGCTTCTCATCTCAAGGGGGTGAGCTTAGCTATTAGAGAGGTATGTGTAGCTAAGCTCTAACTTCTTTAGGAATCTTCTCAAGAAAGTTTCTCAGGGAGGTGAGCTTAGTTATTAGAGGGGTATATGTAGCTAAGCTCTAGCTTCTCAAGGAAGTTTTCTCAAAGAATCTTTTCAAGGAAGTTTTCTCAAGAAAGCTTTTCAAGGAAGCTACCTAGTCTATAAATAGAAGCATATGTAACACTTGTTGTAACTTTGATGAATGAAAGTCTTATGAGACACACTTCAAAGTTCCACTTCTCTCCCTATATTATTCCTTCAATTTCGTGCTCCCCTCATCTCTCTTTCTTTTCCTCCATTAAAGCATCCTCTTCAAGCTTCTCATCCAAGGCACATTCTTGGTGGTGAAGCTCCTTCTTCCATGGCTTATTCCCTAGTGGATGGTGTCTCCCCTCTCCTCTTCTCCTTTGCCTTCCACTGCATCTCCATGGTGGAAAATCACCATTGAAGGACCTCATTGTAGCTCAAAGATCCAGCCTCCATAGAAGCTCCACAAGCAAGCTTACATCATCTGGTCCTCTAGCTTATCAACTACAGGAGTAAAGGGGTCAGTTGCAGGTTGTGGTGAGGAGAGGTCTACCACTAGAGCAAGGGGCTCTGAAGTGCCCTCAAGAGACCTCTCAAGAGTGGTGGCAGTCTCTGGTCTAACCTGCTATTCACCTGCATCATGTTAAAAAGTAAATGGCTCTGGAATGGTGGTCCTAGAGGAAGCATCTTGTACCTGTCACGGTTCCTAGGATGTGGGACCTTCATCTTCCCTATGAGGAAAAGGTTGGGCCCTAGGCCAGACTACCCTCTCCAGGAACTGCTCAATGGAAGGAATGGATCCTGGAGGCGCCACCACCTGTAAACTCTGAAGTAAAATGATTTGTCCCTGATGAATGCTCTGAAGCATGTGATGCAATCTTATCCCGCAAGGGTATTGGGTAGAAGACTCCAAGTAGATTGGGCCAGAGATGCAAGAGAAGGCCCTAGGGTTCTTATGAGTCTTAGGGTAGATTTTGGGCCCATGGGCTAAGTACGAGCCCACTTATCTATGTAAATATTAGATTAAGGTTTCATTATTTTTGGGCCTTGTATTTAGGGCTCCATAATGTAGGTAGGGTACCTTAGAAATACAGGATTTTTCAGCCCTTGTATTTTAGGGCACCTAGACTAGTTTTTGTATTAAGGGAAGTTTTGTAATTTCACATGCACTAAGTGAATATTTGATGTGTGTGGTTGGAAATAAATTTAATTGAATTGGTAGAAGCCCAATCCAATTAAATTTTAGAGCGGGAGGTGAGGATTTGCTTACTACACCCCTGTCATACCCTAATTTCGTCCGGGGACCTTTGCTTGATGACATGCGACCTTTGTTTGGTCCTTGTAAGGTGCTTGGCACCCATCATTAGGCAATTTGTGAAATTCCGGGACATGCCGGAAAACAAAAGAAAATATTGATGCACAATCCGTAAGGTTCTGTGACACACCGGAAATCAAATGGAGGCATCGTTGCACAACTAGTGAGGTTCCGTAACATTCCGTAAGTCAAAAAGGGGATGATTATGTAATCCACAAGGTTCCGTAACATTACGGAAAGAAAACAAGTATCTTACGAAATTCGTAAGTTTCCGTAACTTTACGAAAAAAGAATCACCAAAAAAAAGGCAGGGGGGTGTACTTAGTAAAAATGGGGTGTAAATAGTAACCAGGCCCACTTGGGCCCTCCAGAAGATTCCTCCAGAAGGTTGTTGCTTCTGGAGGAAGCAACCCTGCTCGCTTGGGCGAGCTGAGCTCGCCTGGGCGAGCTGGGCGGCAAGCATCTCCCCTATTTTGCTATAAATAGGGGAGGAAGTGAGAAGGAAAAGGGTGCAGCCCCTTAGGCACTTCTCTCTCTTTCGAATTTGTTTGGAAAAATTGTTTCCGTGAAGAAAATCTAAGCCTAGGCGCTTCCGAAACGTTTCCGTAACGTTTTCCGTGAAGAATTTCGCAAAGGTTTCGACCGTTCTTCGACGTTCTTCATTCATTCTTCATCGTTCTTCGATCTTCAACGGGTAAGTACCTCGAACCAAGCTTTTCGATTCATTCTATGTACCCGTAGTGGTCCACATTGTGTTTTGTGTATTTCTATTCTTGTTTCATTTGCTTTTTTATACCCCCTCTTGACGTGCTTAAGCCATTTTACTTAAGTCATTTCTCGCTTAAACTAAAAAATAAAATAAATTTCCACCGAACGTTTGAATTGTATTATCCATTAACTTCGGTTAAAATAAATTTCGACCGTTCGGTCGTGCCGTAACCACGTTGGAAATCAAAAAGAGGTAAAAAATAATATAATAATAAAAAAAAACATCTTTTAGTAAAATAAAGCGGAAAATCAATCGGACGTTTTCTCTTTGGGATTTCTCATTCTTAAACGAATTGATTAATAACTAAAGTGAAACTAAAGCTAAAATCAATTCGCCTAGTCAAGCTCGTCCACAAAAATAGGCTTTTGAAATTTGTCATTTCAATTTCTCACTAAGTAAAAATAGATCATTTTTAAGATCCAACGCCTTAAAATGATCACCACTTGAATAAAAAAGAATCACTTGATAAAAAAGAACTACGTAGGTCTGATTTTCTCATCCCAAATTGAGGAATACGTAGGAGCAAAGGGAAACACCCTTGTCGACCACAAAAAGAGAAAATATAAAAAGGGTATAAAAGATATAGAGACATAAAAAGGGAACATAAAAAATCAAAGTCATGTTTGCACATTCGATTAAAGGCTGTCGTCCCTTGGGGCGGACGTGTGGGGTGCTAATACCTTCCCCGTGCGTAAATACAACTCCCGAACCTTTCACTTAAAAGTTCGTAGATCGCGTCTTTTCCGGTTTTTCCGACGTTTTCCTCAAATAAACGTTGGTCGAGGGTATAAAAAGTAAATGAAACAAGAATAGAAAAGTAAAATGGCTTAAGCACGTCAACAGGGGGTATAAAAAGTAAACGAAACGAGAATAAAAATGCACGAAACACAATGTGGACCACCATGGGTGCATAGAATGAATCGAAAGGCTTGGTTCGAGGCACTTACCCGTTGAAGATCGAAGAACGATGAAGAACGAATGAAGAACGTCGAAGAACGGTTGAAACCTTTGCGAGATTCCTCACGGAAAACGTTACGGAAACGTTTCGGAAGCGCCTCGGCTTAGATTTTCTTCACGGAAACAATTTTTCCAAGCAAATTCGAAAGAGAGAGAAGTGCCTAAGGGGCAGAACCCCTTTCTTCTTCACTTCCTCCCCTATTTATAGCAAAATAGGGGAGGTGGTTGCCGCCCAGCTCGCCCAGGCGAGCCAGGTTGCTTCCTCCAGAAGCAACCGCCTTCTGGAGGAATATTCTGGAGGGCCCAAGTGGGCCTGGGTGCTATTTGCACCCCCATTTTTACTAAGTACACCCCTCTCTGCTGTTTTTTGGTGATTCTTTTTTCGTAAAGTTACGGAAACTTACGAATTTCGTAACGATACTTGTTTTCTTTCCGTAATGTTACGGAACCTTGCGGATTACATAATCATCCCCTTTTTAACTTACGGAATGTTACAGAACCTCACTTAATTATGCAACGATGCTTCCATTTGATTTCCGGTGTGTCACGGAAACTTACGGATTCTGCATCAATATTTTTTTTGGTTTTTCGGCATGTCCTGGAATTTCACAAATCGCCTAATGATGGGTGCCAAGCACCTCACGAGGACCAAAGAATGGTCGCATGTCATCAAGCAAAGGTCCCCGGACGAAAATCAGTGTATGACACTAATTTCGCTCCTCTCGGTTGACGAGAGTCGCGGGTGACCATGACTTGTCGCTCCTAGAATTTCACAAATCGCCTAATGATGGGTGCCAAGCACCTCACGAGGACCAAAGAATGGTCGCATGTCATCAAGCAAAGGTCCCCGGACGAAATTAGGGTATGACAGTTGCCCCTCTTTACTTGTCTTTTATTGGAGATAAAAGGAAAGTAAAGATAAGACACTAATTTCGTTCCTCTTGATTTAACGAGAGTCGCAGGTGACCATAAAATCTCCACATGCAAATGACTTGTTGTTCCCAAAATTTCACAAATTGCTTAATGATGGGTGCCAAGCACCTCACAAGGACCAAAGAATGGTCGCATGTCATCAAGCAAAGGTCCCCGGACGAAAATCAGTGTATGACACTAATTTCGCTCCTCTCGGTTGACGAGAGTCGCGGGTGACCATGACTTGTAGCTCCTAGAATTTCACAAATTGCCTAATGATGGATGCCAAGCACCTCACAAGGACCAAAGAATGGTCGCATGTCATCAAGCAAAGGTCCCCGGACGAAAATCAGTGTATGACACTAATTTCGCTCCTCTCGGTTGACGAGAGTCGCGGGTGACCATGAAATTTCCGCATGTAAATGACTTATTGTTCCCGGAGGAACAAAAGGTGCAGAAGGCTATGTCAGCCTCTGCATGCTATCAAGCGTTCTGTCTTACAGATAGCAAAAGAATGTTTATACGGATAACCACTCGGGTATTTCCGCGTATCATTGGGCCCGCCGCCTCTGGATGATACAAGGGTGCAGAATGACCAAACTTGGTCTCTGCTTGTCATCGGGCCCGCCGCCTCTGGATGACAAAAGGGTGCGAATAACCGTAAGGTATCTCCGCGTATCATCGGGCCCGCCGCCTCTGGATGATACAAGGGTGCAGAATGACCAAACTTGGTCTCTGCTTGTCATCGGGCCCGCCGCCTCTGGATGACAAAAGGATGCGGATAACCGTAAGGTATCTCCGCGTATCATCGGGCCCGCCGCCTCTGGATGATACAAGGGTGCAGAATGACCAAACTTGGTCTCTGCTTGTCATCGGGCCCGCCGCCTCTGGATGACAAAGGGTGCGAATAACCGTAAGGTATCTCCGCGTATCATCGGGCCCGCCGCCTCTGGATGATACAGGGTGCAGAATGACCAAACTTGGTCTTTGCTTGTCATCGG